>NC_142012.1:94673591-94848591 GCF_049901735.1 Notechis scutatus | reverse complement strand
GCAGCAACTCCTGAAATGAGGCCTCCCTCCAGAGGTGGTATTCAGCAGGTTCTGACCAGTTCTGGAGAACCAGTAGCGGAAATTTTGAATCGTTCAGAGAACCGGAAAACACCACCTCTGACTAGAGATTTTACAGTATCCTTCCCCTGCCACCCCCACCAACCCACTCCCACAAAGCCGGTAATAAAAAAAAAACTGAATCCCACCACTGCCTCCCTCCCATTTGTGATCATTAGCTATATAATTAAATTTTAATCAGGAAAAGTACATTTTTAATTTGGACTCTATGTTGCATTTACCCACAAGTATTTCAGATAGGTTCACCCACAGATTTCTGATATGGCTTTACTTGTATATCTTGTTTAGCTAATCTCCAGGTTATCACTCTTTTCTGGAGAGCAGAAATAGATAACATCATATTCCTCCATATATTTCCTAGCCCATAAAAAAAAGTAGGCCCCATTTTTTTCCCTTCTAGCTATGATTCAGAAGCAATGCTTTCTGGTCAAGCTGCTTTGAGCCTTTCAGAGTGAATCCTTTCAAGCATTCCATTCCAATATAGCCCCAACTATGATTAGCTGCATCGCTTGCAACATCCTATTGCCTTGGCTAACCGCTATCCTGCGTAGCTACAGTATTTCCTCCTTCTTTATTCTTTTAAAATTTACAATTTCAAAAATGCAAAATAACAGGTAGGTCTTGTTTAGCTGATGCAAGTGAGACAAGCACTTAAGTTTTTTTTTTTTTTTTTAGTGACACAGTTGCTAAATGAAAGTCACAATTGTGATAATGTTTCCAGTATTACTTCAGCTTTCATTTGCTTTATAGCATCAATAAGATGTGATGGTAAATAGATGAGCGAGCCTAAATAGCAGGAGAGAATGTCAGAACTCACAAGGAAGCTGAGTAAAAGGGCAAATCTAATAGCCCATTTCCCCCAACTCTTCCCAGGCTTGGAAATGTTTCATTCTGGAGCTGAGATAATCAGCAGGAAGGGAATTAACATTTGTACTTATATTGATTGGAGAGGAAGGGATTACAAGAGAGTAACCAGCCAAATGCATTAAAAAAAACAACAACAATGTAATAGCAAAAGCTGCTTGCCTATCACACTTGTTATGAAGCACGAGCTGCTTAGGAGGCAAAAGCCTTTAGTGTGAAATTGATTACGGTCTGGTCAGTTTCAGGCAGCAGCTGCGTAGTCTTCTAATCAACTAATTAAGGTCACAGACCTGAGCTTGTTAACTTCCCTTTAGCACTTTTTAGGGAAGTGTTGCAAGGCAGAGAAAATCAGCTAAGAAAAAGACAGCTTGTCAGCTAAGAAAAAGACAGCTTGTCTGTTCTGTGAGGCGGGAGAGGAAAATTAAAAACTGGGTCAGGCACAGAACAATGTCTGTTAATTTGCTATCGTGGCAAGCAGGTGTCTGAGAAGGGGAGAAATGCTGCATCAGTAGTAAATACAGGGACTTGTTGCTTAAGTTACTTTTTAAATCACGGTCAAAACTGTGAATGGCTGTTGTTCAAGCCAGTCGCTAAATGAGGACTACCTATGTAAATACTTTTTTTTTTTTAAAAAAAGCAGTTTATCCTGGTTCAGTTTATCAAGACAGCAATATTACAATGTTAAATAAAATGGGGGGGGGGAATCAAGATATCACTTAAAGCTAAAATAGCACAGTGCAGGAAGACAGAGGGAAGGTATCTATGAATGAAAGCAAACAAGGTGATGAATGCGGCAGAATCAATTCCTAAAAGGAGGGCCACATACAGCTGTCCCAGGCTCCATTTTTGGCCGCAACGGCCTCCTGCAGCCCTCTGCCAGCAAAAATGGAGCTCAGGGGAGGCCGCGTGCCCCCAAAAACAGAGCTCAGAGGAGGCTGTGTGCTCCCACCACAGGCGCCCCCAACACGAGTGACGTCATGCTGGCCACATACACCCTGCCCCCCACCTGAGATCAAACACAACCCTGATGCGTCCGTCAATGAAATCGAGTTGGACACCCCTGCCCTATGTTCTTTGTTATAGCTCAAATACACCACAAAGTCCTAAGATCCTGAACACAAACAGAAGAGCAGAGATGATAAGAAATTTCAAAAAAAACATGCTTCCATTAATAGGTGAGGAATTGGGTTTTTTTTTTTCTATTGGTAGAACAGATATTCGATCAGTATTGAGGGTGGGGGACAGAACAAGGTGTCTGGAAGGAACGACCTATGTTCAAAATAAATATACTGGTTTCAAATGATTGCATTCTTTTTGGCTGTCAGCAGAACTACGGTTTAAATAATGTGGCAAATCTAGGGCAATTTGATAGCTAGCTAATGTGCACAATACTCAGAAGCAAAAGAACACTGATTAGTTCTTAATTACTTAGTTTTTAATGCTGAGAAGGAGCTAAGAAATTTGATAAATATATAGCAACTCAGAACGCAGGAGAAGATATGTTTAACTTAGTCAATGTCTCTACAGGTAATCCTTGACTGACAACCATTCATTTAGTGACTGTTTGAAGTTACAGTGGCATTAAAAACAATGATTTATGACCAATTTTCACACTTATGACCATTGCAGCATCCCCCGTGGTCACGTAATCACAATTCAGACACTTGGCCACTGGCATGTATTTATGAGAATTGCAGTATGTCAGGTCATGTGAACCCCTTGTGCAACCTTTTGACAAACAAAAGTCAGAGTCAACTGTGTTAGCAACGTTAACAATTGTGATTCATTTAACAAGTGTGGCAAGAAAGGCCGTAAAACGGCATGTAGCCCTCATCTGCCCAAATAGTCTAAAACCACATAACCATTTAATAACTGTCTTGTTTGGCGAAGGAAATTTTGGGCTCATTTGAGGACAACCCATTTGAGGACAATTACGATTCACAGGGGAATAGACGCTTTGTTATGACCCGCCTTGGAGGGAAAGGAGTCCAAAAGTCCTCCATTTGTTAAAATAATGTAGAAATGCACCTAATACTTTTATTAAGGACTGATCCATGCTTCAGAATTGTCAAATAATATTAAGTTTGGAACTTAGATTATACTGAGTCAGTGCCTCTGGCCAGGCAAGGAAATTAAAAATATAACCAATTATTCAAATCTAACGTTAATAGTCTGCATCAGAATAACTTTCATTAATCAGGCCCAAGGCTAAGAGCCGTAAACCTTGTTTGAATTGAGCTACAGTCACAGAACAAATTGATTACTGGGCTCTAATGACAGAGTGCCTTTTTGAGTGCCTTTTTGTGTTTTGTTCAAACCTTCCATATTTTCATAAAAAATGCTGTATAGTCTAAGATATCTTTTCTAACAAAATCAGTAGAATTTATCCCTGAACAGCATTTATTTACATAATCACATTGTTGATATTTTTTTAAAAAAAATCCTTTGATTTATTCCCAAGGAATAAAAATCAGAATATTCTGTTTTTAATATTATATACAGTATATCAGTGTGAACAGTTTTGCAGAAACTAAAGAACAAGTCTCTATCTGGGCAGGTAAAACTAAATTCAGTAAAGATGATTACTCATAAATATTTTGGTTCTTTCCATGTAAAGTGCTCTGCTCGGTCAGAAGATAAATAAGTGGCAATAACTGTGACTAAAATAAAAACTGTTGAGGATATGAATGTCATGCCTTAGAGAGGCTATGTCAAACAGCAGAATGTTAATGGATCCTTCCATAATGTAATTTAAATTCTGTGTAATAAAGGAACAGAAAAGTGGAGTGTTAGAATCAAAGAAAATTAGGGGGAAATAGTCAAGTTTGTAGAAATTTGAAATGAAGGTAGGTAGGTAGGTAGGGGTGTATGTGTGTATAAATATATATATTTATATTATCTTTTAAAAGCTCTGTTATCATCCAACACTCCAAAAGAAAGCAATCCCGACCAGTAAAAATTCAATAACATAAAATGTGAAATCATTTCAAAATTGAACAGCAGAACAAAAATCAATAGGAAAGCTAGAAGTTTCAATTAAACTACTAAACCAGTGGGATGGAAGAGCAACTGAAAGCCTTAATTTGAGATGGAGAAGAATATCCCCAGCTTATTGTGTTACATCTATTCGAGTGAAATTATACTTTATTGTTTTGCCAGTCATAAACAAGTTCCCAAGCGCCAGGACATGTTGATACACATGTTTCTTTTTCATAAGTGTGTTGAACAGGCATATGACAAGAATATTTGTCCTCAAGTTGTACAGATATTAAATCTATCCAGCTTTAGTTTAGAGCCTTCAGACAAATCGCGAAGGCCGGTAAGGAAAAAACAAATGATTTTTTTCCATGTAACACAGAAGCTCTAATAGCAACCAGTATCAAATACAAGCACCAAATCCTAAAACCCTGGACTGCTAAACTTATTTTGCAGCCAACACATTTGGAATAATAGTTTGAATTTAGAAATGATACTTTGATATTCTACTGAAGGCATCCAAGCTTTTTTACTAAAATAGACAACGTAAGAATTATCCAAATAATTTGGTTATAGACTATTTGGGCAGATGAGTGCTTTATGTTAACCTTGCTTCCTTTCCATGGATAGGTTAATGTAGATAAATAGGCACAACAACATCCTTTTATGCTAAATCTTATAAAAAAAAATCAGAAAGCAACAAAAGCAATCTATGCAATGAAATTGAGTGGGAGACTAGCTCTTTTTAATTTTACTTTAAAAAAAAAACATTTTTTAAACAGTATACCTTTTTCCCTTTTATTTTAAAAAAGCGTACAATAACACTGGTATACAAACTGAAACCACACCAGAAAGATCTAATTAATAGTTATGTTTATCTACTGCTTTCAGCCAAAAAATCCTTCCTTAGGCAACCCTACAGTATCAACAATAGAGACCTTCAAGTTTCTAGGTTCTATTATTCCCAAGGATTTGAAATGGATTCCTAACATTAAAATCATCATTAAAAAGGCATAACTAAGAATGTTCTTCCTCCGTCAACTGAGAAAGCTCAGTTTTTTCAGTGCCATTGTAACTTTGAATGGTCACTAAATGAACTGTTGTAAGTCAATGACTACCTGTACCTTGATAACTGTCTGGTTTGGCAGAGCAGCTAAAAATGGAACAGGTACAGACCTAAACAGATATTTATAACTGGAAAAAAAAAAAAGACAATTGCAACCAGCCTAACTTCCATTGTACAACCCAGAAAAAGGACTGAGAAAATATCTACAGACTCCTCACATTCTGCACATAAAATGTTTCAACTTCTTTCTTCTGTATGCCATTAAAGGGCATTGCATGCTAAAACGATTAGACACCAAGATAGTGCCGCCCTCGTACCATCACTCTGATGAACACCTAATTCCCATAGCACTATCTTAGGCCTAAAGATATTTGCCCATGTAGTAGGCTGAACTGATATTATCCTTCACATCTTGTCATCTTTCTCAACTTCTCATGCTTTCTAATACCTTCTCCTATTGGTATCTATGATATATCACTTGTTGCTGTATCTTATGATGAATGATTATAACTATGATCTATGACAGATTATAACTATGATCAAACTCAATTTCATTGAGGGCTGCATCAGGGTTGTGTTTGACCTTGGGGGACAAGGCGTGGCCAGTTCGACATCACTCATGTCAGGGGCACCTCTGGTGGCCCAAGCGCTCTGCCAGCAAAAATGGCTTCCCAAGCTCCGTTTTAGGCTGCGACAGTTTCTTGCAACATTCTGCCAGTGAAAACGGAGCTTGGAAGAGCTACCTGCAGCCCTCCCAAACTCCATTTTCACTGCCAGACGCACCATGGGCCTGTCCTTTCCTGTTTCGAGGGCAGCCCCATGGGCCAGATCCAAATCTAGCCCCTGGGCCTTGAGTTTGACACCCCTGATCTATGATAAATGACCTATCATTTTGTTGTTTGCATGTACACTGAGATACACTTGTGTATCCAATCACACTTGGTCAAAACAGAATTCTATTCCATTATGAAAATACAGTATAATGTGAGCATGCTACTCCATGTTGGCTACTGCTTCCCACCTCTTCATAAATGAATGAAGAAATCAGAAAAGACAAAGTTCCTTACTGCCTCTGAACTAATTTAAAGACTTCTTTTGCCAAACTATGCCATGATGGCAGTATTTTAACAGTATTTCAGTTATGGCTTACCAATCCTAATGTGTTTTGAGAGAATAAAACTTAACCTTAGATCTGGCTGTTGACTTTTTTGGGGGTGGGGTGGGATAGGTACCATTCATCTGAACACAGAAAGTAAATGGGAATGAGCAAGTTTGATGTAGCAGCACAGAGTTCATTTACCTTGCAATTCAATAAACCAAAACATAGCTAGGATGATACTGTAGGGAATGTGAAATTGCAATGGATATTGGGAGAAGTCAGCTATCTTGCAAAAGTCTCATTAGGATGCAAAGCCAACTATACCCTGAATATCCTCTTTTTTTCTCCCAGTGTTCAGTGATGAAAAACAAAGAAAATATCAGAGGCTCCATGGGTCTCCAGAGCTGCTTCTTGATATTCTCGTGGATGGTGTGGAAACAAGCAACCTTAAATTAAAGGAAAGGGAACAGGTATGCTACCCACTTCACAAATAACTCACTCCTTGACTTGCATAGGAGAACCTGCAAAGGCTTTATATAGAAGATATAAGGTAGTCCATCAACCCTGGCAGAACAAGGGCAATATTTGGGTTTTTGTTTTTTTTAAATTTCAACCACAGGTTTTCAAACAGCAAGAAAAAAATACAGTCAGGTATGCACACAACTTTATCCATAAGAGTTATGAAATATGAAAAAAATCATAGAACTATGAACTTGTATAAGATTAATCTCTCTTCCTGACAATGCTGGAAGCCAGAAATATGTGGAATTAAATTTGTCTCAAAGGCAGGGATCAAGAAGGATTTTGTCCTCTATCTTTCCGAGAACAAATTTGTATTTTTTTGCTTTCAGCAAAGTCTTTTCAGTTCTTCCTTAGGGGAGGGGGAATCTGGTTTCATTTCAAAACTCTATTTTACCACAAAAAATGTCCACAAACACAGAAGTTTTTTTTTCATTTGGCAACATTTTCTCCCCAGCCCATCTGCAAATAGCATGATATACATCTTTTCAGTAGGAAGCCTGCTGTGTCCCCCAGGGATGGCCGCGTGACACTCTCTTTACCTTGATAAGCAACAGATTGTGGCAGCACAGACTGGTCGCAAATTGACACTAGTTTGCACACCAAAGGCCTCTGCATGATATACTCTGAAGATCTTTAGAGGTCATCACATACAACAGCAGGCTGATTTTTAAAAAATAGATTCTAGCATTCAGTCTAGCTCACAAGAAGAAGAGTTCCTCTTGAGAAGCTATAAAATCCCACAAAGTTGTGTAATCAGGTGTGGGATTCTACCAGTTCGCACCTATTGTTAACTTTCTAAGCAGTTCGGAGAACTGGTTGTTAGAAGAAATATCCTGTGGTAATATAACCTATTGATCATTTTATCATTTTCTGTAAGGCCTTTGTATAACTAGCAGTAAGTCTAGGAGATGTGGGCATTCTTGGTGGGGGTAGGAGTATCTTTGCTCAGAGTGCCTCATTCTGTTCTGATTCTGCCAGTTTAGAAGGAATAGGAAAATGGGTGAAAGTTCAAGGTACAAGATACACAGTTGTGCTTTCTCATGGGACTTTCCAAACTTTCCCATGAGACTTTCCGTGGCTGAATGATCTCACCCTAGCAAGGTAACATCTGGGACTTTCCAAGATTGTGTGTTCTCATGCTGGTGAAGTAATCTTCTGTTGAGGTCATTGTTTTCTGAATATGCAGACTGTATATTTTGCTTGTGTTTTTCTCAATAAATACTGCTACCTGAGTTCTCTCAGGGTGGGCATTTTCTCAGAGACAGTTCCCTGTGTCTCATTTCAATGTCAAACCACCATAAATGGTGACCCCGACGTGATAGCTTGGAAAGCTATCGTTTCCCGCATCCTATACTCATCGTCGCGGACGTCGACTGGGCCCTCATCTTCTTCGCAAACCACCATAATATCCTTTTGTTTTTTTCCCACTTTACTGGCCTAATCCTGTAAGGAAGGCAGGAAGGAAACAGAAGCTGCCTCTCCAATAACCCTTGGCAGGACTAGATTTCCTGTCTCCTGAACTTCTTTTTTTTCTCTCTCCTTTGCTGGTATTTTGCTTGTGTAGAGCCCAAAATTGACATATATGTAGCCATTTCACTTGGAAACCTGACAGCTTGACTTTCTTAAAGGGGAAGGGTTTTTTAAAGCTTTTTACACTGATGTTGGGAGGAAATACTCCCCTGTTGGAGTTAGCACTTTGAAGAAATAATTAAATAATGAAGCAGAGCTGCTGGAAAGAATCTTTTAATGACAAGGAACCAAGATGAGTGACATTCAGCAAGGCTTCTTGGTTAGCTAGAAAGATTGACATTCAAATGTGAGTTTACATACCCTTTTTGAGTTTTGGTCTCAAACTGGTTTTTGGTGAAGTTTAATTCTATGTTAGGTAATGTGTAATCCTGTTTATTGATGGGATAATTTTTCCCTATTCATCTTATTTTGTAAGGAAAAAGGTTAATCTCTGTTCCTGAAAAGAAACTGGGTGGACAAATCTGGCTAATTCCTGTGTCTTTTTGTTCTGGTAATTGGTTTAACAAGCAACAGCTATTGTTGTGATTAAATTATTTGTATTGTGTTTTTTTCCTGCCTCATAGATGCTCTGGATGGGTCCTTTCCCCGTCCAGCCGCTTTGCGGTGGGGGAGTGATCCCAGGGGTAAAGTGGACCCCGCTCTGGATGCTCTGAACAGCTCATGGGAGAATATTATAATTTCCCTAAGGAAGAAACATGTTTCTAAAGACAGAAACTCAAGAGCTCCAGCTCCTGCTCCCAGCAGATATTTGGTGCCCATTGAGAAGGACTGGGATTAAGACTTGACCTTCCAGGATACTTATTTATTTATTTATTTATTTATTTATTTAATTTATTTATTTTGTCAAGCATGCATTTGATTATATATATATAATGTATATGTGTGTATAAACATAATTATTAATACATGAAATAGATACAAATAAAAGGAAACATTAAGACAGAGTTGGTGCGCTTATGCATGCCCCTTACAGACCTCTTAGGAATTGGGTGAGGTCAACAGTAGACAGTCTGAGGTTAAAGTGCTTGGGTTTAGTAGAAGAAACCACAGTCATGTAGAGTATTCCAGGCATTGACCACTCTGTTGCTGAAGTCATATTTCCTACAATCGAGTTTTGTGCGGTTTACCCTGAGTTTGTATCTATTGTGTGCTCATGTATTGTTGAGGTTGAAGCTGAAATAGTCATTGACGGGTAGGACATTGCAATATATACTGTAATTTTATGTACAATGCTTAGGTCAGACCAAAGATGGTGTAGTTCTAAGTTATCTAAGCCTAAAATTTCAAGTCTGCAGGCATAGGGTATTCTGTTGCGAGTAGAGGAGTGGAGGACTCTTCTCATGAAATATTTCTGGACTCTCTCGATTGTATTAATGTCCAATATGCAGTGCATACATATGAGCTGTATTCAAGAATTGGTCTAGCAAATGTTTTGTATGCTCTAGTTAGTCGTACAATATTACCGGATAAAAAGCTTTGCAGGGTTAGGTTAACAACTCTTAATGCCTTTTTGGTAATGTTGTTACAGTGGGCTCCAGCACTTAGATCATCAGAGATGAGAATTTCAAGATCCTTGACAGAGTGAGGGTCATCTACAAGATCTTGTCCATCCAGCTTGTATTTTATTTCCTGATTTTTCTTGCCAATATGTAAGACAGAGCATTTGTTTGTTGAGATTTGAAGTTGCCATTTGTTTGACCATTGTGACACGTACTCAAGGTCTTTTTGAAGTGTAGCATCATTGTCAGTGGTGTTGAATAGTTTTACATCATCCACGAAAATAATGCAGTTTCTTTTAATATGATCACAAAGGTCATTTATGTAAAGTATAAAGAGAGTGGGTCCTAGAAGTCTGCCTTGGGGGACACCACTGATAACAGGTATGGGATTTGATAAGGCACTCCCTATTTTAACCATTTGTTGCCTGTTTGACAGGAATGCAGCTATCCAATTATGCGGGTGTCCAGAGATGCCATAATATTTTAGTTTTAGAAATAGTTCGTTGTGTACCACTGAATCAAAGGCTTTACAGAAGTCTATGTAAATTGCATCTATTGCTTTGCCCTGATTGAGTTGTGTAGTCCATATGTTTTTGCAGTGTAGGAGTTGCAGATTACAGGATAATTTTTTTCTGAAACTAAATTGTTTGTTAGAGAGAAGGTTGTCTCTAAGTGGAGGGTAATGAATTGGTTAATCATTGATTCCATGACATAATAGGATTATCTAGCAGCAGGAATCACTGCATTGCAAAAATCACATGGGGACATTGCATCACCCTCCAGGCTTCAACCAAACTTGATTCAGACAAACACGACTCCCCCCATGGGAGTCTGTCTACAGCCAATAGAATACAATTCTTGCATAGGAATGGGAAGCTCAAGGGCAAGGCCCAAGAGAGGGTATAAATAATCCTCATTCTCTACTCTATGTGGTCAGCTGCACCAGGACCATATGCTTGGTGGTTCTGTTCAACATTAAACCCTCTTTCCAAATAGCCTCCAGGTTTCCAGTGTCTTTCTCCTTGCTTGGACTGAACCAGATGGATATTTCTCCTAACCCTCCCTCCCTTCTTTCCTGTTTGTTATTGCACCATTGGCAGAAACTGGCCTCAAGGGCTGGGCAGGAGTATATAAATGTTAAGGTTGAATTTCACTCAGTAACCTTCAGGTCAAAGAGATGCTTTCACAGACATTACAAGATTGCAATGAAAGACCACGGAAACAGCTTGTAGCTATTGTAGACTGTTGTAATTTTTGTAAATTCTTTATAATTATCATCTGCACAAGTATAGTACAATCCAGATGATACGTACCACTCGGCATCTCCTTACCTATTCCTGTTTCCTACTACAGTGTTCTTGGAGTGATGGATGAGAGGAAAAGAGAGAAAATAAGACCCTTAGTTGCTTCCCAGTTCCTATCACTTCTTATAAGCAGAATATTTACATTTCAAGAGCTATTCTGATGTAACACTCAAGCTGTTTCAAGTTTCATTGTGCAAATCAAGTCATTTGAACTGCAGTTATTTTGCCAAGCAAGGCAACGCAAAATAGTTTCCACAATCTAAATTCTGTTTCAGTCTTTCAGGGAAGAGGGTCATAACCATGATCTTTAATTGCTGTCAATGCTTTATAATAATTACTAATAGATATCTAAAGCCACCTGACTTCTTGAAGCTGTTTCAGTGATTATCTGTGTTAATTAACACAGCAATTGAATGATCAAAGTTAATTTTTAAACCTGCTCCTGCTGATGACTCTGATGACAAAATTACCATATTGAGGACTCTCTCTCTCTCTCCCCCCCCCCCACTCTTCCTCTCCCTCTCTCTCTCAGCTAATTCCTTGGAATAGCCTTTTGTGACATTAGGGGCTATATAAATTTGATAAATACAAATGTTAATTTGCTCACTGACTGTTTAGAACAGGGGTGGCAAACTTGTTTTCATGGATGAGGGTTGTGTTTGATCATGGTGGGGGGGCCACGGCCAGGACGTGGCCAGTTTGACATCACTCATCTTGGGGGCGCCTATGATTGCCCAAGTGCTCTGCCAGTGAAAATGGACTCCCAAGCTCCATTTTCAAATGTGACAGCCTCCTGCAACCCTCTGCCAGTGAAAACTGAGCTCGGGAGAGCTGTGGGCTGGTCCTTCACTGTTTTCAGAGCAGCCCTGCAGGCCAGAACTAAGCACCCCATGGGCAAAATCTGGTCCACAGGCCTTGAATTTGACACCTCTGGTTTAGAAAACTACCTCAGAACTACCTGGAAAAATGTATGGGACTAGCAAATTGAGCCTTTTTAACACTATCCTATAGATATATAATATGCTTTTAATTTCTCCTATGCTAAAAGATCATATGAATCACTCTTTCTTTACACGGTACCATCTATTTCTCAACAAATATGCAGAGTGGCCTACTTTGATGTTGCAGTGTATAAAGTTAATCAAGGACATACAATGAATAAAAACCAATAGATTAAAGAATATATTGGTGCTTTTGTAAAATTATTTCCTTTAGTCTTAGTGGTTTGACATTTTATCCTTTATTTAAATTGCAATTCTGATATTTTTTAAAATTGCAAAGTTAATGTTATGGAAAGTAACTCTCTAGCATTGTGATTGATGGATGTATAGCCCTTAATGTTATGTATAATGTAATAGGGTATTAGGTAATGTTATGTATTCATAGTGCACTGTTTTCATAGGCACTCTTTCATTACAATCTTCATTGTTTCTGTGTTAAGAAACTAGTTTATAGTAACTACATTTGAAATTTACCTAATTGTAACTGCAATTGAGATATGGCTCTGAGTGTTTAAGAAAAATCACTGTACAATCTTGAGGAACATACGTGTAACATTCTGCTACACCTTTTTATAAATAGCTTTATGGCCCTATTTTGGTTCTTTAATTTTGAATTATTTGTATTGGTTACAAGATGAGAAATGTCATTAGGAACAAATCTCTTGAAAATATATAAGATTCATGAGAGTAGACACTCAAAATTAGAAGAAACACTGGCCAAAAAAAAAAAAAAAAGGACAGGGCGGGGAGAAGAAACAACATACACTGCATCCTCATGCAGCAAAACATCAGCAAATGACTCAATGAGTGAGGTAAATTTTAATCATTCCATAAATCACCCCAATTTTTCTATGTTGGATTGGCATGTGGATCTAACAGTAAATATCCTGTACTGAATTTGATATACACTTGGAAGCAAAATAAAATTGTTTGCTGACACCATATACAGAGCTTTCAACATATGAACAGTTATTATCAAACTAGAAGAATTAAAAATACTCATGGGGAAATGAAAATTAAGACTAAAACAAGTTTCCTTTACAGAACAGATATCAAATAGCAGAGGGTACAAATACTGATAGGTACTGTACTGGCAAAAAATACAGGCAAGAAAGACTCTAGGAAGAAAGACAAAATGTGTCTCTTACAGTAGAAACATATATGCACAATATATCCCCATCATATTCATGACTTATAGCAGATGACAGATTCAATGGCAATAGAGGCCATTCCAAAAGCACCTTTTCACCTCTTCCAACTCTTGCGCCTGTGTGAACTAGAGATTTGTATATAATCTTTAAGCAGATTATTTGATATTTATTTCATTTATTTAAAACATTTATATAATCTCCCATCTTATACCAAATTCTGGACTGCTTCCAATCAAGAATGGAAACAGTATTAGTAATAAAGCAATATTAAAATCATATTAAAGCATTGAAACCAATTATATACTACTAAAAATCTTCTTAATTAGCAAGATGAAACTATGCATCATAGGGCCATAATTTTTGAACAAAATGTCTCCAATGCGTCCAAAATCCCAAACCTATGACTCCTGTGGATATAAAATTGGCGAAACCTGTGGCTGCTTTAGTGATAGTGGCTGCTGTTGTAATCAAATGATCTTCATTTTCAATGTTCTATGACAGTTTCCCAGCCACTCTCACAATCCCTTCCCCCCACCCAGCTGGAAAGAATTGACTTATCAGGTGACTCTTAAAGAAACAACAACTTAAGGTGTATGAAAAAGGCATGGATTACTGCTTTATGTGTCCCTTTCCTAGAATTCAAACATGCATGTGTATCTATATCCTATCTTTGTTTAAGAAATCAAGGAACAAACATAGTGTGTACTCCATCCTCCTATTTTTCTTCACAATAACCTTGCGAGATAGATTGGGCTGAAAGCCACTAGTGAGCTGCTGTGGTTGCAGATGAAACCTGATGTCTTTGGTGTCAGTCAAATATATTAGTTCAGTTTAGTTTACTTTATTGTCATTGCACCTCATACAACAAAATCAAACCAGTGGTGGGATTCAAACATTTTTACTACCGGTTCTGTAGGCGTAGATTGGTGGGCGTGGCAAGGGAAGAATACTGTAAAATCTCCACTCAGAGGTGGTATTTGCCAGTTCTCCAAACTACTCAAAATTTCTGCTACCAGTTCTCCAGAACTGGTTAGAACCTGCTGAATACCACCTCTGAATCAAAGATCTTCAGTGCACATCATGACCATGAAAATAAACACAAACACACATCCTTCACACTCCACACATTGAAATGAAAACCCCCAACACCACACCAACACTGCACTATACAGTAGAATTCAACAGAGCTACTGGCCTGGGATAGAAGCAGTTTTTCAGCCTATTTGTCCTTGTTTTTATTATTATGTACCATCTGCCAGATGGTAACAGTTCAAAAAAAAAAAAAAAAAAGGGCGCTCGGGATGAGATGAATCTTTGAGAATGTTTTGAACTTTCTTAAGGCAGCAGGAGCTATACAGCTCTTCCAAAGAGGGGAAAGGGCAACCGATGATCTTTTGGGCAATTATATTAACCCTCTGGAGTGCTTTCCTATCTGCCACTGTGCAATTGACAAACCATACACAGGTACAGTAAGTTAAGATACTCTCTATGGTGCAGCGGTAGAAGTTTTTGATTCAGTTGTTGTCTGAGAAGTCTCAGGTAGTATAATCTCTGCTGGGCCCTTTTGACCAGTGCTGTAATGTGAGCACCCCAGGTCAGGTCCTCTTTTAGGGTAACACCCAGAAACTTAAAACTGGCCACTTGCTCCACTCGGTCTCCATTGATAAGCAAGGGCTAGATGTCTGATCTGTTCCTTCTATAGTCCATTATTAGCTCCTTGGTCTTATTGGTGTTGAGGACCAAGTTATTGTCTCCACACCACAAAAGCAACCAGTCCACCTCATCTCAGTAGGCAGACTCATCCCCCCTGTTGTATCATCTGCAAATTTAGCAGTGGTATTACTAGCGTGAGTGGGAATGCAGTCATTCACATAAAGAGTATAGAGTAAGGGACTCAACACGCAACCCTGTGGTCTACCAGTGTTAAGAATAAGGGCTGAAGAGGTATGACCCTAATATGACCCTCTGTGAGCAGCCAGACAGGAAATCCATAATCCAAAGGCAGATTGAATAAGAAAGTCCAAAGTCCAGAAGATTAGACACTAGTCTATGTGGAAGAATTGTGTTAAGTGCAGAACTAATCTACAAAAAGCATCCTCACATAGGCCCCCTGCTGCTCTAGATGAGTCAAAGCAGTGTGAAGAGTGATGGCTATAGTGTCCTCTGTAGATCTATTTCTTCTGTATGCAAGCTGGTGTTCATCAAATGTATGTGGAAGACCAGCAATGATGTGCCGGCAGACCAACTTCTCAAAGCACTTCATGATGATAGGAGTGAGTGCCACTGGTCTGTAATCGTTGAGGTTATTGATAGGGAACTTCTTTGGCAGCAGAACAATGGTGGAAGCCTTCAAACAAGATGGAATAGTGGACTGGGATAAAGACTAATTGAGATCCTGGTAAAGATTCCAACCAACTGATCAGCACAGTCTTTAAGTACTCGGCCGGAGATACCATCAGGGCCGGCAGCCTTTCTAGGGTCCACAGCCCTCAGAATGCTACTCACCTCCTGTTCCTCCACAATGAGGTGGGGGCTACAATTGGCTGGTGGTTTTAGCTGTCTCTGATGTCTCCACTTCAAAGCAAGCAAAGAAATGATTCAGTTCGTCTGCCAGCGAAGAATCCCCCTCAGCAGAGATGACATTGGTCGGTTGATGGTTGGTAATTTGTTGAATCCCTCACCACACCTGCCTCATGTTATTGCTATAAAATTATTATTATTATTATTATTATTATTATTATTATTATTATTATTATTATTATTATTATTATTATTATTATTATTATTATTATTATTATTATTATTATTGAATCCCATTTAAAGCTATCTTTTGACAGCTTCCTACAATTCAGTGGAAAAGCCAACAGCGATTCTAAACTGTTCTGAAATTATAATTGTAACATGCCTCATCATGGTAAAAGAATTAAATTAATTAAATTAAATTAGTACATTAAATTTAAATGGGAGAGGGTATATGCCCATCCCTGTGCCCAATCATCTGATGGCAAAGCCCAATAAGCCATTGGCTGCTTTGGAACAAAGGCCTACATTTGAAATCTCTTGATAATGGTCTCTGGGGAAGGAGGGAAGCATGAGGAAGCAATTTGGATGCCTGCTGGCCAGGCAGGAGTGGCTGGAGGGTACTAGGTGAGCTGGTCAGAGTGAGTCAGACTTCTGCTGACTACTAGCTGCCTGCAATTTGGCAATTCAAATCCCACCAGGCTCAAGGTTGACTCAGCCTTCCATCCTTCCAAGGTGGGTAAAATGAGGACCCAAATTGTTGGGGTCAATAGGCTGACTTTGTAAACCACTTAGAGAGGGCTGTAAAGCACTATATACATCTAAGTGCTATTTCTATTTGCACCGGTCAGCCAAGGAAGAAGAAGAAGAGGATAATGAGATTTTATCAGAGGTCTCCTGAGGGTCATGAGGGAGGGGAAATGGTGCAAGTTTATTATATGAGGAAAGAAGAAGGAAGAGAGAATTATTGGAATCCCTACTGGCATAAAAAAGATCAAATGGTTACGGAGGGTAAATGGAGTCAGGTCAAAGCTAAGGAACGTTCACTGAAAAGCTGTAACCTGCAGGTCAGTTCCAGGAGAGCTTTAAGTAATCTCTGCAACCCAGAAATCAAGAGAGAATCCAGACTTTCTAAATTCTGATCTCTCCTTTTGTAATAAATCCTGTAGATGTGACATATTTTGGTAGAACCTTGAAGCATTATGGACTACATCACATAAGATTTCAAAAGATAAGGCATTGTTATATTACACAGGAAGTACTTACACTGAGTAAAATCACTTAACTCAATAAAATTCAGAAAAAAACAAAGCCCAGTGTTAAATCAGGGGAGTTAGGTGCTGAAGTAGATGATTGAGTAAAATCCAATTCAAATAACTAGAACTAACTTGACCAAGGTATAGCAAGAAAAATGAAATAAACATCAGGATTTTAGAATACTAATTCCTATCAGGAGGCTTTCAAGAAAAAATATAGCATTCCTAAAAAGTCTGTAACCTTTGTTCTATATGGTTTACTTTTAATTCTGGGTTACATTTAATAATCAAAAATAGTCTCCATGTAGTCAATTAACCACTTCAAACATTTTGTTACACTTCTAATTTTCTTCCTTATATATTTTTTGAGTGTGTCTGTGTTAGGAGTAATTGTTGCATATTCTGAAAAATGAAATGAAGGCTTTTCCAGACAAAAGTATATTTTTCTGGAACAAGCAATTGGGGCCAGTTAACAACTAAGAATAAATGGCTATTTTGGTTGAATCGTTTTTACCAAAGGATGCTAAATTCTGTTTTACTGATATAACTTTTAAATATGTAATTTTATATAAATGTTCATAATTGTGAGTTGTTTTGGAAAGCATATAACATTTCTCAAGTATTTATTTTAAATAGCTTATCAAAATACAGCCTTCCTTTCCATGTTCCTCCAAGGAATGTGATTTCTGTAGGCTATTTAGAAGAATATCACCAATCTCACATAGATCTTATTGAATTTGTTTAAACATTTCTTTGGAAAATTATGCATATATATCCTCTTTTTTCTCTCATTAGCCTAAACACATTATCTGTGCTTTGTGTTTGTTTATAGCAGGTATACTAATTTTTGAAAGTTAAAAACTTACAGGATAAATAACTGAGTAAAGTCAATGAGAGTGAATAGGCTCTATGTCTTATCTTCCTAGAGCAAAGAAGATTATTGTTATTTTAGGACATGGTTCAATAACTCAAATCTGTTAGTGAGAAAATAATCTGAATGTGAAACTGATACCTGCAGAACTCCAAATAGAATCAGTGCGACTTCACACTTTTGGAGTGACCTTTTCCATAGGATAGAAGATAGGTAATATAAGAAAAATTGGTTTTTTTTTAAAAAAGAAAATAGGTGCTCATCCCTCCTTCAGTCAATCTGCCTTATGTCTAAACATAGCAAAGGTTTCATGATACTAAGAGTGCAATCAAATGGAAATTGCACATAGAAATTATAAACCAATAAAATTATAATGGATGCTGCTATCAAACTTAACATGAATCACAAGCTTCAGTAAAGCTCTAAAGCCATGAAAATTAATACAATGGTTTCATTATGAGAAACTGAACTAAAATAATATGGGACCTTAACGCATTGCCTTTTTGACTCTGTTAAGGTTTTTTATTTATACATTGAGATATTAATGAATTGAATTTCAGTTCAAAACACCGATTTGCCTTTGAATTATGCTCATTGCTAGCCACTTCTAGGAATTTAATAGCATATTGGTACTGGTTTCCAAACAATGAATGCCACTTCTAGAAATCTTCTAGCCTGCTTTAACACTCCAACAATTCTGCATGATTGCTCTGAAGTATTGGGATATATAGCAAAGAGGATTTAGCTTAGAAGCAATTAGGGCTATTCTCAAATGCAATAGTCATGTCAATACCTATCATATTCTGATTCCCCATCCTGGATACTGTCTTTCTACTGTTACTGTATTCCAAAGTATGACCAGTAGAGCCAACTAAAACAGTAACTTAGTACCATATCCCATTACAATTATGGCCCTGTAGGCTGAAGGTCACAGGTCACCATACTTATACTGTATGCACAATTATTAGACAGGCTATATTTTTAAGGATTAATTTTATTATTGAATAACTACAATGCTTTTGGTCAATCCAAAATGTTAATAAACCTCAAACCTGACTATTTAAAAAAAAGTAAAAGTGAGGTTATGGCTTTCTTAGGACAATATCTATGTGTGCACAATTATTGGGCGACTATTAGTGTGCAGAAATATTATGCAACTAAATGAAAAATTTCCCCATCTCACTCATTTATTTTCATCTGTTAAAGTGAGAATAATAAACAAACAACTAAAAATTTACAAATAAACATTTCTGACAGTTCCACCCCCCCAAAATCAGTGACCAATATAGCCATCCTTCTTTTCAATAACAGTCATAAGTCTCCCATTCGTGGAGTCTGTCAGTTTTTTGATCTGTTGCTGCTCAACTTTTTGTGCAGCAGCAACCACAGACTCCTAGACACTGTTCAGAGAAGTTTCACCATAAATCTCCCATTTAAGAAGGGCCCACAAGTTCTCAATAAGAGTTAGGTCAGATGAGGAAGGGAGGCATGTCATTATTCTTTCATCTTTAAGGCCTTTACTGGCTAAACACACAGTGGAGTATTTTGATGTATGTGATGGAGCATTGACCTGCATACAAATCATGGTGGTCTTGAAAGATGCAGACTTTTTCCTGTGCCACTGCTTGAAGAAAGTGTCTTCTAAAAACTGGCAGTAGGTTTGGGAGTTGATTTTGAGTCCATCTTCAACCCCAAAAAGTCCAACTAGCTCATCTTTAATAATACCAGTCCATATCAGTACCCCTCTTCCAACGTGTTGGCGTCCGAGTCAAAGTGGAGCTCTGTGCCCGTTACTGATCCAGTCACAGGCCCATCCATCTGGTCCATCAAACATCGCTCTCATCTCATCAGTCTATAAAACTTCAGATATTTCTTGGCCCAGTCTTGTCATTTCAACTTATGTGTCTTGTTCAGTGGTGGTCAGGTTTCAGCCTTCCTTACTTTGGCCATGTCTCTGAGCACTGAATACTTTGTACTTCTGGGCACTCCAGGTAGGTTGCAGTTCTGGAATATGATAGCACTGGAGCATAATGGGTTGCTGGTAGCTTCACGTTTGATTCTTCTCAAATCTTTGGCAGTTAATGTACACCTTTTTTTTCTCGGCATATTTCTTGCAACCCTGTTGACTATTTGCAACAAAATGTTTGATGATTCTATGATTATGTCCCAAATAACTTAGCAATTTCAAGAGTGCTGCATGCCTCTGAAAGACTTCTTATAATTTTTGACTTTTCAGAGTCAGTCAAATCTCTTTTTTAGCCCATTTTGCCTGAGGAAAAAAAGCTGCTTAATAATTATGCACACTTTGATATAGGGTGTTGATCTCCTTAGGCCACACCCTCTCTTATTACACATCACCTGATATGTTTAGGCCAACTAAGCATTCAAGTTTATACAGCTTAGAGGTGGAAAATATGCATAAAAATGATGATATGGTCAAAATATTCACTTGCCTAATAATTATGCACATGGTGGTTTTATTCAGAATGTTCAATGTATGTTAAGATACATGAAAATTTCAGAAGGATACGAGAAACTTACTAGAAACATGTGGTTTTTAATAATTTATTAAATTTATATCCCACCTAACTCCTGGTGACTCTGGGCAATGTATACATTGAATATTATGGCCAGGTGTTCAGCTTTTATCTTGAGACCCAGGGTGGATAGACAGATAGACAGATAGACAGACAGACAGACAGACAGACAGACAGACAGATAAGATAGACAGACAGATGGATGGATGTTCATGTTGATAATATTAGTAGTATTATTGTAGGATCTAAGCTGCAATTGGCTGATAGTAATTTTGCAATTGACTGGTGGTGATTTTATCAATGGTCAATGGTATTCAAGTGGTGTTCCAGTTGTTTTGGAATTGTACCCAAGGCATCTATTACTATTGGTACTATCTTTGCTTTTTTTTGCTACTGTCATTTCTATTTGCAGGTCCTTGTCTTTGACTATGTTCTCCAGTTCTTTCTCTTCTATTATGTTGTTTCTGGGTACTACCACCTCCACTGCCCCCCATTTTTTTGGTCAATCTTATCAACAATTGTAAGTCCGAAGTGTTATGTGGCAGGTGCCTGTCTGTTTCAATTCAAAATCCCCAGATAACATGATTCATTGTTATTGGTTTTCTGGTCTTCCTATCCAAGGCTTTTAGTTCTGCTTGAGTCCAGTCCACTATTCCAGCAATGTATCTCCTCCTCCTCCTCCTCCTCCTCCTCCTCCTCCTCCTCCTCCTCCTCCTCCTCCTCCTCCTCCTCCTCCTCCTCCTCCTCCTCCTCCTCCTCCTCCTTCCCCCTCCTCCTCCTCTTCTTCTCCTTCTCCTTCTTCTTTAAAAAAAAATGAAATACCATCACAGTTCCTAATTTCACTGAATGTATGAGTCATTAGACTAGGAGTTATCCATTATTTTAAATATAGTCAAAGCAGACACAATATATTTTCTTGACATTTCTTCAGAGGTAGGCAGATAATATTAATATAATATACATTAGATAGATAGGAAATATGTGTATGTGCCTTCAAGTCAGTATTGACTCCTTGCAATTGCCTGCACAAGTTTTCACTGCAAGATTTTGGAAATGGTTTGCCAATGCCACCTTCCTAGGGCTAAGAATCACCAGCCCAAGGTCAACCTGAAGGTTTGTTTTTTTTGCCTATAACAGGATTAGAACACATGGTTTCCTGGTTTCTAGCCCAATGTCTAAACTACTATATCAAACTGACTCTTAGGTAAGGACAGATAGTATTAATATAATTTACTGACATAATAACAGAGACGAACCGAAAGCTAATTTGTACAGTTTGTTCCATGCCTTTCTCTTTCTCTTCTCTTTCTAAAGAGGTATCAGTCTTTTAACTCTTTTTCAATTGCAACTGAAAAAATTGAAATGTTTTTTTCTTTCAAATATTCTTCTTCAGAGAATACTTTATATTGCATCTTTTATATAGAACATGGTAACTTAAATAGTTCTGCTTGCTCATGGTTCACCCATGTAACATTTCAATTGCAAAACCTGCATTAGCTCATAGTTGGCTTTGGGGTATAATAAATGTTGGTTGTCACATGGTTTGGAATCTGAGTAAGAAGAGAAAACTACCTACTGTACGTAAATTTGCCTATCTGGTAAGATCTGGCAGAGAGAACTTATTCCTGCTTCCAAACTTCTTGGGATTACCTCAGGATCATGGGACATGTATCCTTTCGAGATAAGGCAGATTAGGAACCAATCTGCACAAGGATTACAAGAATCCTTTCTTATTGTTATAGGATATAATAATATAATCTTGAAAGTATGTCCACATTTTCTCAGACTCATGATGAGTTTGAATTTCTTTTTCATGCATTCTCCTTTCTCTTGACTGAATTGTCTCTTTTCTTGCTCTAACTGCTCCTCTATACCTTCTTCAGTATTGTCAGTCCATAGCTCTAACAAGGCCTTCTCTGTTGCTGCTTCCACTCTTTGAACTAGCATGCACCTGGGTTTGGAATTGCCTGGGCCATTCTATCTTTTGGAAGGCTATAAACAAGGGGTCTTCAAACTTGACAGCTTTAAGACTTTTGGTCTTTGACTCTCAAAAATTCCTCCTCCAGTCATGTCAGCTCAGAAATTCTGGGAGTTGAAGACCACAAGTCTTAAACTTGCCAAGTTTGTAGACCCTTGCTATAAACCCAGATTCTTCGACGGGATTTTGGAGGGATGGTTTACATTTTGTTCTTTTTGAAAAGAGGGTGTATGTTGTCTGCTACTTGGAGACAGCAAGGAAGATAGGCAAAAGAGGGTAAAAGCAACAGAATGAGCTGCATTTGGAAATGGCTCAAGCAGACACTCCCTTAAGATTGTTGTTATTATAGCCAGCATTTCAACCTTCCTATGAATTTGATTTCTGGTCTACTTTGTATGATAAATATTGACTGCATTGTGTTATACTATGTTGTATATTAATGTACTGTGCTGTATTGTATTTTTCTTTTTTACCTTTGTTATTGGGTAAACCACTCAAAAATTGTCATATATTGGAACACAATAGAAACTTCTCTTTTTCTATATATGTATGTCTTCAATAAGAGCCTTTGAAATGATGCATTAGGATAAGAGTCAGAAACTGAAAGAATGATTAACCATTAATCATTCCAGATAATGCCTGTAAGTGTTGTTAAGCATGGCATATTAATAAATCCCAATATTTGAGGGAATATATCAAAGGGGGGAAGTCAGTAATTACAAACAGGGGAATTGTTTAGAAACTGTTAAATAAAGGATACAAATTAATGTGAACTGCTGAATTACTACCACAAACAGAGGTTTTATTTTAAGGGAAACAATATTAGGAAGAAGTCACATGTTAATTGGTAATTGGCAGTCATTTGCCTACTTTCTATTCAAGTTAAGACTAAGGGCAGCTGTGCAAGTTAGTGCTTAATGAAATCAAAGAGTTGTTTTTCTCAGTAAACAGACAGCTCACTTTTTCATATTTAAAGGAACTCAAGGAAGCCTGCCAGGACCTAGAATTTTACACTAGCTGTAACTAAATGACTAGCAGGTGGCTTTGTGCACAGAAAAGCCAGGGTAAATATTAATAATTTATGCTATTCTCTATAGCATATTCCAGGAAAACTGGGGTTTTCCACAAACAACAGAATGTTTCATAATGCGAAAAGGAACAAAAACTACATCCCAAATTCTTGTAAGGATTTCTAACTTATAATAAATAGATTTGCAGGCACATATGTAATGCAAAATAATGTCCTTTTATTCAGCATAAGGCTGGGGAATTTATACATTATATCCATAGCTAGCTCCTGCTGTGATAAATTACTGAAAATATATTCATTTCCTTATCCTGGAAAAATAAGTATTGCTCAGCTTCAGATCAAGGTTTTTTTTAAAATATATATTTCTCAAAATATTCAATTCTTTTGTTAAACTTCTGAAAATATGCCTTGCTACTGCTATAGAACAATTTAGAAATTGGTCTCTGAACTAAAGTTAGAACCAAAGAGATTTTCTGAGGTTGTGTCCTTCCCTGCAAACTTATTTAAGTGTAAAATAAAATATGAAAATGATTCTTCATCATCATAAATGCAGGCAATGATTTTGTATTGTGTACAAGATCTGTACTGACATTTCATTGATTGCTAGTAAAGGCAATTTAAGATAAAAACTGAAGTGAATCTAGTGTGACTTCCATTCGTATGAAATGGTAGTTAAAATGAACTATTTAACTCACATATTTGTATGTTTTAAAATATAGAAATATGTACTATGGAAATTTAGAAAAAAAAATATCTTCCCGCTCCTCCAGTTCCAGTAGAGAGGGCATGCTGCAGGTTCTGTCATTTAGGGAATTACATTGATCAGGATTATAATAATCAACTTTTTTTTGCATTGGAATGGCTGAATTAAAGAGAATAAAAGAATTGTAATAGCATGTAACTTAGTTCAGGAGAGGCATGATAAGAAACTTCAGATCAGGCACCTATGACCACAATCAAGCCCAAAATTTCTATTGCTAAATAAGACAGTTGTTGAGTGAGCTTTGCTCCATTTTATGATTTTTCTTGCCATGGTTGTTAGAATCACTGCATTTGTTAAGTTAGTTGTTAAGTGAATCTGGCTTCCTATGATGACTCGGGGCGTGGCACAAAGGCAATACATAAAGTTCTATAGTGTAGCTAACTGTCCTATTCTTCAGATTCACGAATCAAATATTTTCTGATATTTTGGACAAATATGTAGTGATTTCTTGGGTGATAATCTAGGTTTTTTTTTTTTAGATCTGTCTTTGCACAAGACTCATGTTTACAGCATTTTAGAGAGACTATCAAGACAATTGTTTTTTCTTAAATTAGAGAAATGTGCATCTGATCATCCTTAGATGGGTTACTTGGACTACTGGATCTCTACAGAGAACATACAAATAGATCCAACATTTTTGCCATCATGGCAAGTACCTAGAAATGTGGTGGATATTAGCATTTTTATAGAGAAAGTTCATCTCTAAACCACTCATGTCTTCATTTTCTCTGGACTCACTCTTTATTTTTATTTTTTACTAAGTTGCAGGGAATCTCTGAATATTTATCTTTTCATCAGACATTTTCAGCATATATGTGTTTAAACGAATGCAGTGCTATGTGACTATAAAGAAGATGTCTCATGAGTAGATTAGTGCAGGTTATTATTATTTTTTTTGCATTCTGTACACTAAAAATCTCATTATTTTCTTGGGTGGGGGGGGATACCAAATAAACGCAGTCACAAAAACCTGGGGAAGCCCTTTTATTCCTTCACTTTGCCTCCAAGGTCCAAATATCCTTGTCAGAAGACAAAAAGCTCACACACAAACAGTTACAAGAAGGAGGAAAAAAACAACACAAACCAGGCAAGATAAGGGCTGGAGGACTCCACAGATAACAGAACATACACTGGGAAGGATGCCAAACTCAGAAAGGAGCCATAAACTAGAGATAATTCCATGCTTTGTTTCGAGCATTCGCCCGTACACATGTCCGTCCTCTTATTCAGTTGTCACAGCTGCAGCCCATGAAGAGGATCAAGGCCCTCTCCTCCTGAGTAGACCACGTCTCTCCATTATCCTCTCCTCCCTGCATGCCCTAGGATGGAGAGGGGATGGGCCTGGGTCCTCCTCTGACTGCCCAGCCTCCTCTACAACCTCCAAAGCCACACTTCCACTCCCTGTCGGCTGTTCCTCCTCTTCCTCAGAGTCAGTCTCCACCAGGGGCATGACATTGGCAGAGTTCTAGAGCAATATTAAATTTGTTATCAGAACTGTAACTCCTATTGATTTAACTAATCAGTTATATTGTAATTGAAACTGAGTTATAAGTGGGCAGAAGGCATCAGGAAGAAGTGGCAAAAAAAAAAAGTGATGAAGGGAGGTGCTTGTACTGTGACACCATGACATTCATTTTGTTATCTTTGTGGTGGGGGGGTGGTTAGAATGCAGTAATGCAGGCTAACTCTGCTATTTACTACTTTGAGTTTGATCCCGATCAGCTCCAAGTTGTCTCAGCCTTTCATTCTTCCAAGGTCTGTAAAATGAGGACCCAGATTGTTGGGGGCAATTTGCTGATTCTGTAAACTGCTTAGAGAGGGCTCTAAAACACTATGAAGCAGTACATAGGTCTATTGCTATTGCTAGATATAGAAGCTAAGAGTGGACAAGGCAGGTGATTGGACTACTGGTTGTTGATTTCCTAATTAAAACGGTGTCTTCCTTTTAACATAATTTTTCTGGAGAAGAATTCCTCTTGAGTTTCTGCCAATGTCTACTCCAAAGTTGGAAGAGCTGGAATGTTTATTATAAAAGAGAATTTCATTCTACTTTAATTTTAAAACAAGCAAGAATATATTCTGCTTAAAGCCTGAATCTTTTTTAAATCAGAAAATTTGTAAAGAAAGTCTCATTTTATGTTTTCTTTCTGTTTGAGTTACTTTTGTTTTCAGTTATTTCCCCCCTCTGAAATATCACAGACTTTAAATATCTGCCTTTAAAAAATCCTATTATACACTTCCATAAAAAATATTTATTTGTATTCAGAAGTCCTTATATTCTTATTGTTAAGTACAGAAATACCTATCATTTTAACTGATTTATGAATAATGGATTTCTGTCAATAACTATCAGTCCAGAGTGGGTAGCATAAATGCTCTCTAATACAAAGTATGAAGTAGAATGTTCTGATTTTCTTTCATTATTGTAAAGGTGTATCTGAAAACCTACTCATTATATAGCCTAAATTTTAAAAGTGTTTTAAACCAACAGATGGATTAGTATTGTAAGAATCCCATGGACTAATAGGAGTAATGTTTCCTTTTCATTGAAATAAAAACTATCTTATGCTGTAATGTATGTCACCTCCATCTAACTTAAGAAGAAATCTAATTTAAATAATTAAATATGCACACATATTATATTTGATTATCATTCTATTTATTATCAGAATGTCTGTGTGGATTGAAGCACTGTTGCTGAAATAGGACTGAAAGTAAATAATTCAGGGGGTTGTCCAACAAGAATAAATCTTTAAAAATATATTGCTTGATAAGTGTTCAACACAGGCCTTTTTAATTTAGAACTAAAAAAGAGAGAGAAAGGGTTTACCACTTGAAATACACAGAACAATTAAAAGGTAGTAGACCGTGAATTTAAGCAAAATCAGTCCTGAAATCAAAAGTAGTCAGAAAAAAACCCCCAAAACAAAAATAATTATATATTTCCATTACACTAAACTAAACTGCCCTCCATATATGCCCCTTGTTATGATTCCATAACATCTTCTTTAGGGAGCCATTTTCCTTCTGCTAGTGCTTAAGGGAAGCTCTCACTTGTACTCAGTTGGATTCACTCTATTTTGTTTTTATTTATCGAATTGTATGCTGTCTGACTTCCCAATAGCTCTGGGTGTCTCATGACAACTAAAACAAGGAGAAACAATAAAACCAATTACAAAGATAAAAGATGATGAGAACAACAGACCAGATGGGAATGAAACAAGAGGATGTTCCTCCGCTTCATCAAAGGCATAGATGTTCAAAGCTTCAACCATAACAACACAAGAGCACACAATAGATACAAACTCAAAGTAAACCGCACCAAACTTGATTGCAGGAAATACGACTTCAGCAATAGAGTGGTCAATGTCTGGATTACTCTACCCGACTCTGTAGTTTCTTCCCCAAACCCCAAAAACTTTAACCTTAGACTGTCTACTATTGACCTCACCCCTTTCCTAAGAGGTCTGTAGGGGCGTGCATAAGCGCACCAACGTGCATACCGTCCCTGTCTTATTGTTTCTCTTATTCTTTTATTTTTCTTATATGTACCCATTTCATGTATTCACAACTATGTATACACTTATACTTATTATCTTGTAAACAATTGGCAAATCAAATAAATAAATAAATAAATAAAATAAATAAATAAAATAAATGTAATGTGAGGTGTGAGAATAACCTTGAAGAACAAGAGGAAGAGCTGCAACTAAAGGCTAACTAAACAGTTAGATAAAAGAAATTGGAGTCCAGGGCACAAATGTAATTTGAATTTAAAAGACAAAGGTCACTATGTTGAAAACAGCAAATCCACATTCTGGATAGAGAAGACTGCTGTTTGAATGAAGGGTCAAAGAGTCAATTTATGTTAAGATTGAACAGCCCTCTGTCATTCTTAGGGGAGCAATACAATATCACCTATTTCCTGTTTACAACACCATCCTTTCAGCAGTTCCAGGAAGTTCCACACTATTTGCATTAGTCAGGTAACCCTGAGGTCACAGATAAACCTCCAAGTGACCTCAATGAGCCTCAGAAAGAATGCTATAAAGACCAGGTGACTATGATATAGGAATGTGAAATAATATGAATCCTTCTATCCTCCACCAGTCAGTCAGAACTGAAGGAGCTTCCTGGGTGAGAAATAAAATGTCTTCAAGGAAAAACAAAATCCTGTTGCCTTTTGAAAAAGCACTTTTGGGAGAATCTTGGGGGGAACCTGATTCCAGAGGGCATGTTCTGCAAAAGGGAAGAAGCGTTTTGTGGTCCTGACAGGTTGCATTGTTTAATTGAAGGAACCCTGAGCACGTCAACCATGCAAGATTGAGTAGCCTGGGCAGTTACTATAAGAGAAGATGGTTCCTACAACATGCAATATTCCCTATATGTGAGCAAAGGGAATACTATATACATACCAATATTTTCATAAAGCTTTAAGGCATTTTATTTATCAGGGGAAAATACTTATGATAAAACTTGTTCATCTTTTTATATCATTACTGAATATGAACAGTGAATTTTTTTTATTTATAATTCCACTATTCATTCTGCAGTAAAACCTGGCTAAAATGTGTCTCTGGGGTGAACTTTTGATACATTCCTTTGGCTTAAAAATTAAGGGTTGTTCTTTTTTTTTTTTTTTTCAAGGCAAGTCACCAGTTCAATAATTCAACTTCTTCTTAACCTACCTTTTAAGCCTAACACTGGACAAGATCACAAGAAATTCGACGCAGGACAACAAGAACATGCAGTATGTGTTTAAAAAAAACAAACTAACTAAATGGTCAGAAACTTTGATCCTAGTTTACAGCAAACAGAAGCATCACACATTATTGGATCTTGAAATCCTCAGAATAAAATAAGATGATTTTTTTTTACATCTTTTATTTGTCTCTTTATAATTTTCCAGGAAATCTCAATCCAAAGAATAACTTTTCCACACAGCGGTGTATTGCATTACTTTCTGGATGCCTTTTCTAATGATAGCTTTCAAAGTCTACAAATTACCAAATGTCATAATAGAAGCACATATAACTTCATATCCATTGTAAGGAAATAATTTCAAAATATTATGGACCTTCCCTTCCTTTATTTCATTGTCTTGTTTGGGAGTATTAGCCATTTTGGTTATCTTCCAAAAGATGAATAAGGGAAAAATACTTCAGGAGCTTTTATAAACAATCCTCCCCCTCCTTCTCCATGCATACATACACATACACCCACACCCTGGTAGCTTCAGATAACACCTCAGTTCCTTCCTTCCTTTTGAAATTATTTTGTCTAGATTTAGTATATCATTTAGTAAATGATCCTTGATTTACAACCACAATTAGGACTTGATACAATCATTAAGTGAGACATCATGTGACTGGGCCCTAGTTTCCAACCATTTTGAGCAAGGTCATTATTAAGTGAATCAACATGATTAAGCAAATCCAGCTTCCCCAATTGATGCTGTTTGCTGGAAACTGGCTAGTAAGGTCACAAA
This sequence comes from Notechis scutatus, assembly GCF_049901735.1. Lineage (NCBI taxonomy): Eukaryota > Metazoa > Chordata > Lepidosauria > Squamata > Elapidae > Notechis > Notechis scutatus. Next base: position 94,819,058 of record NC_142012.1, on the reverse strand, counting down.
TTATGACCGTGTGATCACATGTTCCTGAAATGGCTCCTAAATGTGAGCCAATCAGCCTCATTGAGATCACATGACTGGCAAGGATAATGCAAAGATAAGTCACAAATCACTTTCTCTGAAATCATTACAACTTTGAACAATTATTAAATGAATGGTTATAAGTAACATGAGGACTAACTGTGCAGATGCTTTAATTAAAATGGTTATATCTCCTAAAATTCAGATTTTAGATGAATAGGACAATATTACGCAGAATGCCTTGGTTCAAAGCCTGAAAACCACACGAATAAGGCAACAACAATAGTTCTAAAACCAATCAATTAGTTGCTCCTGAACCTGTGATGTTAGGTCTTTCCTTCAGTTCTCAATATTGGCTAAAGACTAAAATATCAGATTAACATTTGAAATCACATTAAGCAAATAATTTATCACTGAAAAGCATGTAAATTACTGAACTCAATAAACCAGAGGCACAATGTATTTTGAAAATAGAATGTAAAACCATTTTGTTCCTGTTAATAATGTATACATTATTTATGGCGGCATAAGAAATGTCTCATAATTTAGAAACATACTCACCATTCCGACTTTCTTCATCAATTGGAACTATTGTTGCTGGAGGTCCTGCCCTGGCCAACTTGCAGTCTATAAATATAAAAATAGAAGTTATTCTACATGCCATAAATTTTGGCATATAAAGCAAAAATTGTTGGTAATCATTTTAACAAGTATGGAGAATATAGTTGTAAAACAATCAGTGTTAAGTGCTATCAACTTCCATAATGGTAAACATTGGCTTAACATTATGGAAGATGATAGCACTTAACGCAGATTGTTTTACTGTATGGTGAACTATGTTCACCAGACTTGTTAGATTCTTAATTATGATTACATATAAGGTTTTTCTTTAGAAAACTTTACCCAGGAATGTATTTTTCTATAAATCAAATGTTTACTAAGATTTGCTTCTTAAATTTCATATGTTTGGACCATATCCAAACACAAGGCTTTTACCATAACACATCACAATAAACATCATTGTTTTGTTTTTAATTATGTCTTGGGCTAACCAGAAACTAGTGTGGAACAGAGGGGGTTTTTTAGACAGAAATGATGGGATGGTAATTTAAACCACAATAAAAACAGGAAAAAAAAACACGATTGCAGAAATAAATCATAATTAAAGCTTCACAGGAGAAAGACACATAATTGAAATTTAATTGCAGCACAAGTCTCTAATTAGAGTGAATAGAATTTCAACAAAGTTTTAAATAGTGCTACAGCGAAAAACAGACAAGCAATTTTCAGGAAGCTCACAGTTGGCCTTCTTACCCTCATACTGCCAGTCTGCAAGGAAGTTAAGAGTCATCAGTGGAAGCAAAGCAGAATAATGAAAGAAAATAAGTAAGATTTTGTTATGGTTTATTGACATTTTTTAAAAAACATATATAAAGCAGTAAAAGTAGAGAACTGAAGTATATGTGTAACAGTACAAACTGATTGTACCAATAGAGAAGAATTTATTACACTATACTATAGTAATTGAAATGTCCTCAAGTGAAAAAGGAGAAAAGTTACCCTTAATGAAATAGGTTTAAAATGAACCACTGGATGCTTTTAAAAATATCTGAAAACAGAAGAAAACAAACTGACATCTAACAACAGAAAGAAAAAAAATAAGTCAACAATGCTTTGAGGAAATGAAATAGAAATTGCTCATTTAAATATCAAGAGAATTTACCAACATCTTTCAAGTTAATGAAGGATACAACATATAATTAGTCAGGTTTCTCCAAAGTGGCTCAATCATAAATATTACTTCATGAACTTAGCCTAATAATTGTATTTCAGTATGTAAAATGAGGTTAATTTTCAAAGACAGAATGATTTCAAATTAAAAGTTTTGTTTGTCTTGAGCTGTTTTAGAGAGTTTTCATGCTTTGAAAACAATCTGGAACTATCAAGTTAAGATAAAGGATTTCTGTTAATGAAGGTAAGTTGATGATTTTTCTGGGTTGCAACTTTTTTGAGACACATTCCTTATTATCCCTGGAGACACCCAACTCTCTGAACTAATTTTAAGACATACAAAAACACTCAGTTTCATAACTGAAAAGGCATTTGATAGTGATTTCATAATGTATTATAATGTTGTATAAAACTTATTTTCATTAATGATGGTTATAATGATGTGTATTATGGACTTTAGGAAATTTGATACTGAATCTCCAGAATTATTTCTACATTTACCCATTCACTGTGCTTGAACATTCAGCCTATATGTCTGTATACATATTGTTTGTATGCAGGAGGTTTTCTTTTCAGCCCTTGCAGGATTCTGTTTACAAAATAAATTTCAAGAACTATTATTGCAGCCTTTATTCCAATGGATAAACCTGGATTGCCTAAATTCCATACAAGATGTTAGGGATATACACCCTAGCAGAACGTGCAACGGCAGTCTAGCAGACAGGCAGATATGTGAGATAAAACGTTGTAGTAGCTTACACTCAGTAAGACAGATACACTGTGCAAGTTAAATAGTTTTTATTCCAGCAAGTGTTATAGCATAGTCAAAACAGTCCATATGTCATACACTAAGTTCAGTCAGTCCGGGGGTTATTCAGTTTGCAAAGTCCAGTGTTGAAAAAGAGTTCATTAAACTTACAATCAATCAGTCCAGTGATATATCTCTTTTGCAGTCAGAGATATGATGAAAAATCAAACCCCTTTTCTTCTCTCAGTTATCACCATCAATCTATCATTGTCAGCATTCCAGTAAAAGCCAGGCAAACAGTGAGCTCTCTTGCTCCCTCTTATGGTGATTTTACAACCGCACCCAAAAACTTGGTTTACAGTTTAAAGTGATACATACACTTAAACTCACTAACATAGTTTATATATTATTCTACCCAAACTAAGTTAGGTAACCAATGTTATCCCTAACACAAGATACATTTAATGTTCAAAAGAACCTTGGGCTTTTGAATTAGATTTTACAAGTCAGTGACCATTGAAATATATACCTGCATATTGCTTGTGTTGAAAAGGTATAAAGCTATCACTTTCTACAGCTGTAATATTTTTATGAAAAACATTCTTACTTTCTTTTTTCTCCATCATTCATGTTTAAAATTAAAAATATTTCTTGTGCATATTCCCATCTGTTCTTTAATGATAGTATTTAGATGATAGTATTTAGATGGCTGTTTTATTGCAGCCTTGCTCTCATTGTCAAAAGTAAATCGATCAGGAATAACCATAGTGATCTTCATGGACAAGTGGGATATATTATATTATATGCCTACAAGTCTTCATGGATATCAGGACTCTTTATATAGCTATGAGTCATGTCAACTTTATTATTTATGTATATTTGTATTACTAGAAACTAGAGAACCAGTTTGGTGTAGTGGTTAAGGCAAGGGTCTTCAAGCCTGGCACATTTAAGACTTGTGGACTTCAACTCCCAGAATTCCTGAGCTAACATGACTGGAGGAGGAATTCTGGGAGTTGAAGTCCACAAGTCTTAAAGCTGTCAAGTTTGAAGACCTCCTGGGTTAAGACATCAGGATAGAAACTCCTGGGAAATTGTGAATTTTAGTTCTACCTTAGCACAAAGCCAGCAGGGTGACCTTGGGCCAGTCACTTTCTCTCAGTCCTAGGAAGAAGCAATGGCAAACCATTTCTGAAAAACATTGTTCCAGATAGTTTCTGAGAATCAGACATGATTGAACAGAAGAAAAATGAATATTTCTATTGCACTGCAATCCTGGTGGTTCACAGAAGTTACAATAGCAGTTAACACAACCATGATGTATCTATCCCAATATATATGATAAAGCATAAAGCAACAGCTGTGAGTTTATATGCCTCACTCCAGAAAATGTCCTCTTGAAGAACTCCATTTTCTGCTGCATTCAGAAGGAAGCTAACACAAGGACTTAATTTCCACAAGGATGGGCCATTACAGAGGGCTGCCATTGCCACCAAAAACTCAGGTAAATTTATATAGCCACTATGTACAATCCATTTTAGTAACTGGTAAGATAAATGAGAAAAATGGAAGAAAGATTACTAGGTCCACTGAATGTTGAATGAAAATTCATCAAATAATATATCTAATTTATTACCCATCATCTTTTGTTACTAATACATTCTCTGTTAAGTTTCCAATGAGCTTACTTTCAGTTTTTGGAATAGCGCTGTAAATAAAAAACATTTAAACTAATGCATTAAATTCCAGGCCCTCCCATGCCACCAGTTTATCTTACATTTATCAACAATGTTACTGGGAAAACATTATGTGTTTCAATTAATTTATTTTGATTATGTGTCATAATGTTTATGGACATCTAGATAAATTTTCTTCATGATGATCTGTCCCAAACATTCAAATGTTTTTCTTTTTTTAAATATTTTCTTGTACTATTATGAGATGCAAGTAATACAATAATTGTATAATATTAATAATTAATAATACATTGTACTTTATTATGATGTTTGTCCAGTATTAATTAAACATTAAGACCATGATGATTTAGGTAAATTAACCTTCAAAGATAAGGAAAAAATGTATTCAATTTTTTTCTTGTGCTGAACCTACTTTTATCTGTTCCAAATTAGTAATGAAAAACTCCATTCATTCATATTATTTCACTTATATCCAGATCATGTTTATGCTAAATTCCCTCCTATTCCTGCAAATGAAGCTGTATGTTAAAGGGTTAAATTATTTTTCTTAAATTAAACAAGTTAAATAATTTCCCCTACAAATTTACAAGAATTCTCAAAGAACTGTACTTTATAGTTCCATATTGATGAAGTATTACAGAAGAATATCCCATATTGTGAAGGAATATAAATATGGATTTGGAAATAGGGAATGAATGAATGAATAACAGAATAACAGACTTGGAAGGGACATTAGAGGTCCTCTAGTCCAACCCCATGCTCAAGCAGAAAACCCTATACCATCCCAGAGAACTGGCTGTCCAGTGTCTTCTTGGAAACCTGTAGTGATGGAGCACCAACACTTCTGAAGCCAAGTTGTTCCACTGATTAATTGTTCTCACTCTTAGGAAGCTTCTTAGTTCTAAGTTGCTTCTCTTCTTGATTAGGTTCCTTCTAGTGCCTTGGAAAGTAGGTTGACCCACTCTTCTTTATGGTAGTCCCTCACATATTGGAACATTCTTTTCACTAGACTAGATAAACCCAATTCCTGCAACTATTCTTCATATGTTTTAGCCTTCAGCCCCTAACCATCTTTGTTTCTCTTTTCTGCATTCTTTCCAGAGTCTCTACAACTTTTTTGTAATATAGTGATTAAAACCAGGGGTGTTCTCATATGCAGGGCAACAAAAGAAGACCCAGCTGATCAGCTGGGACTCAGGAGGCAGAGAATAGATTGGGGAGGGGGAGCAGTCAGAGGTGGTATTCCAAACTACTCAAAATTTCCACTATCGGTTCTCCGAACTACTCAAAATTTCCACTATCGGTTCTCCTAACTACTCAAAATTTCCACTACCGGTTCTCCAGAACTGGTCAGAACCTGCTGAATACCACCTCTGCACCTGACCTTCATTTTGCCCCCTCCTTGCTTAAAAACAAGTTTCTTTGCAAATCAAGCTTCTTCCATAAATCTAAATCCAGTGCTGTGTTGCCCAATAGCATAAAGGAAGAATTAAGAAAAATGAAATCCTTGAAAATTATGAGTAAATAAATAACAGTTCTTTGAACTTCCTGGTTATTTAAAGGAAACTCATAACACATTTGGAAAATATAACTTTACCACAGTCTTTCTACAAAATTCTCATATACTTAAGGAAAGTGTTAATTAAATGAGCTAACCCATGATTGAATTTTAAGTATTTTCAACACTTTAAATTATCTGCAATGCAAGTGTAAAAACAACAACTCACAATGTTTATTTGAAAATTCAGCAGATTAAAATAAGTATGCCTTCAAAGGAAAAAAAAGCACGCAATAATAGTAATAAATCTACAAAAATTAAATAAAGCTGTAACTTTCATTTGATATATATACTGCCAGCCTTTGAGGTGGATGAGAGTTGAATACCAAAGCCCTGAATATTAAAACTACCTAAATTAACTATTGTTCGAATATTACTGTTGTAATGACGAGGCAGTCGAGTTGTTTGATCATGAACAACTGAATCATGATGATCTTTATTGGAGTATAGTCTTGCATTTATATACATTTTTAGTTATCCTCCATCATTGGTTAACTTTGGTTACTGCTTAACTTTCATTACTGTTTAGTACAGTAATCCATACAATTAATTATCTCTAGTTAAAGTCTAACATATGTTTACTTCCCCTCTCTAATCCTCCTTTATCCATAGATTTGTGACTTTGTTTGGCTGAGTTGTATTTGCTTGGAACCATTCTTTATCTGAGATTTGCCATCCAAGATTGGAACATTCCTGCAATTACAACTCTACATATTACAGTACAACTCTGAATATGCATCTCCTTTCCTTATCTATATCCTAAAGAATATCAGAGAGGGACAAGTTCAAATAGTCGGAATAGAGCTGGAAGTGTCCTTGGAGGTCTTCTACTCCAACCCCCTGCTCAAGAAGGAGACCTTATAGTATAGAGCTTATACCATTTCAGACAAGTGGCTGTCCAGTATCCTGTTGTGGTTCACCAGCAGCAGGTTCAGACAGCTGAGGTCTTGGAGAGCGAGAACTCGGATGAGGGGCCTGCATGTGATGCAGGGATGGGGCCAGGACCATCAGGGAATGGAATGCTGCCTTCAGAGATTGTGGAGGCTGGCAGCAATGATGAAGAGGCCCCTGAGGAGCCTGTGCCCAGTGCGCGTGCATGCAGGGCTGCTTGAAGGAAAGAGCAGCTGCAGCAGCACGGGTGACTCAGGAGTAAGACTGCAATGTAATGGCCCCTCCCTCAAGACATAAAAGCCAGCTGAGAAACCAGAGTTCTTTGCAGGAAGCAAAGAAGTTTTTGCACTCAAGCCTTGTGGACGTTCGAAGTATCTTGGTTGGTGTTTGGAGAGTCTTTGTGTTTGAAATATTTCTTAGTAACTTTATCTAGTATTCTTGGCAGCCTTGCACACAATCTTGGCAGGGCTTGTTTTATCAGAGACAGTTAATTTGAAACAATTTTTAACCTTGACGGAATGGAATTCATAAAGAATCATTAAAAGGTTTTGCTATTACTTCTGTTTTGTGTTTGTTTCCTTGGAACAAGGTCAGAACATATCCAGATTAGATGTGCCAGTGGTCTGATTTAGAGAGCATTGCTAATGATTTTATGTTCTTATAAAGAAGTGGGTTATATACAACAGCACAATTGCATCTATGCACATATTAATGGACTACAAAACCACAGGTACCCAAACAACCTAAAATAGGATGAGAAATGATAGGTGAATCAATTCTAGTTTGGTCTTGAGTAATGTTTGCTCATATAGCCAGGAGTTAGAATCATAGCTGATGAATGAATCTAAGGTGAAGGGTTAGGATGGCCAGAGGCAATATGATGCACAGAAGCTCTCATACCAAACGTTATGTACTGCAGATCTCATAGGTCAAAGCTTACTCAATTTGAGTGATATGATTTTTCTTTTTCATAACTGGGGGGGGGGGGAGAAATCCCTCTGTAGAACATCTGTGGAGGTTTCTATTCTGAAACTATTGCAACTTCTTCCAATATTCAAAAGTATTTGTCAGTGAATTGAAAGTGTACCATCTTATAGAATGATGACTTGTTTTTTCTCCATAGAAGAAAAGTGAAAAATCTTGTGTGGGAACTGATAATCTTTTGACAGCAAGAAGGAAGGTATATACAATTTAAAACATTTAAATTAGACTGCAGAAAGTATAATAGCGAAGCAATTATTTTTATTTATTTGTCTGGGTTTTTTTTTTCCTTAGCGAATCATATCAGAATCTTTTGTCAGGTAAGAGATTGAACTGCAAGATTCTAATCACCATTTATATGCATTCCCTCCATGTTGTCACCTGATACCTCCAACTTCAAGGCATGTTTAAAGGAACTCCTTTAAAAAGAAGTCTCTGTGTATGGCTATATAGATATCCCGAAGAATATATTGATAGTTGTGTTTGAAATTCTCTGTGCTGGATACATTCATCTAAGAACAGTTTTCTAACTTTTCTGAAATATTTAATATGTTATGAAATATGAAATATTTAATATTTAATATTTTTCTAACTTTTCTGAAATATTTAATATGCATAGACCCAAATATACATTATCAAGCCATGCAAAGTCAAGAAGTCAAGCTCAGCCTCACATCTCATGGATTTTTGAAAACCCTTTAATTGGTGAATTAAATATGAACAAGATTGTCTGAGGAAGTTGCTTTAGGTAACTAGGAGTATTTAATGATGCATCATTGATTTGCAATCTTTGGAAGAATGGTTCAGGTTTTTTACGTACTAGAAAATTGCGAAGGTAAGTCTTCTTTGTATAATTATCATCCTGTTTTTTTAAAGGATGAAGAGTAGTGGCTGATGATGCACATATCTTTCAAGGAAATTGGAGGCTGCAGATGAAATATTGGTAAACTGAAAAGGAATGTGCAAATGGATATGAAATAAAAAAGAAAACTGTTCAGTTTTTACAAGTTGCTGTCTTTGGGGGCTTGATTTAACACATTATAAAAAGCTGCCTCCTAGAGTTGTATCTGTCTTCAGCTGCTCTATCTGACTTCCTCAGAAGGACTAAAGTAGTGATCATTAACATTCATTTACTCCTGTCTCCAAACTGTGTCCTCCAGTGCTTGCTCAACTTGGTCATTAGGCGACTTCAACAAAAGAAAGAAAATGAATCAAACTGTTATCTAGTGCATCCATTGGATTTAAAACAAACTGTTGTGGCCCATTGGCTGCCAGCAGAGCTAGCAGCAGAATCAGACAAGGAGGAAGAGGAGGGAGAGCCTGTGCCAGCTTTGGTGCCTTTCCAATGAAACAGTAGACTTAGAGGCAGATGTAGAGATGGATCCTTCTGTTTGAACCCAGGTGGAGAGGCAGCTGTCTTCAGGGATTAAGCTAAATGAGTGGGAGAAACAGATGGGGCCCATTCCAGATATGCATATACATAAGAGAGGAGAGGAGAGCAATGGAAAGCAATAAGCCAGCTCTCAGGGAAAAGAAGTCGTAGACGCTAGCCAGCCCCTCCTTAGCTGGGAAATAAATAGTAGAAGTTTGGGAGTGGCCTGTTGTCACAGACAGCTGTTTGTTTTCCAGTGTACATCAATCAAGTTAGATTCCTTTGCCAGAACCAGGTTTGTCGGGACTAATTGCTGTGTATTTGAGGTGCCAACTGGGTCTCCCTGCTGGAAAATAATAGGTAGTGAATTTGCCTCAGCCAGGGTGAACAGGGACTGTTTCTGATTGGCTTAATCACTGAAGGACTTTTTATCTTGAGCTCTCATGTGAACAAAGACTGTTCCTGCCCTGTTTTAAAAAGGGGTTGGTTTTACTCATGAGTAAGTTGTTTCTCATTGCTTGCGAAGGCTGGGTCAGAACACAAACAAACACAAACTTCTGTGTATTTGTAACAGGAAGCTAGTTCTATTCCTCTATTCCATATTAAAACCATATCTTGTTTGCACCCTCCAGATAGTCTTGGTTGGTGGCAACTTTCTCAAGAAGTTCCTGCAATTTTCTTGGCTTTGTACCTAAGGCAGAACTAGAATTCAAAATTTTCCTGGTGAATCAACTATAACTCCAAATTGGCTCTCTAAATAGGAACACATTCACAGAAAGCAAAACCAAACAACCAGCAATACCCATGGAAAGTGCTAAAAGTAGCTCGCTATCATGGAACCGGTTTGTAACCAAGCTGCCTTCTCAAGACCCTTGACAAAGTTTATAGGCTGCTGTAGTGACAGAAATGAAAAGAACAAGGAAGAAAGAAGAAAGGAAAGGAAAGGAACTGAACGCTTTTAGGTAACAACAAGACCTGAATGTCACTGTAAGGGCATGCCTATATTGCAACTTTATTAGTCTCCCTTTCCACTCTGACATGTAGGAAAAGAAAATAGCTTTAAAATGCCCGCACATTTCTTTGTTCCCTGCCAAAGAATAGTCATAGATAGCCAGAACTCCTATTAAGTTTCCTTTTGTGAAAAAAAAAAAAGTCAGCATTTCTTTTAAAGGACCTTGGGGTGGTTGGAGCTGAGAGAAAACACAAAGCAAGGAGAATGCCCTGTAGAGCTTCAGGATTTCAAAAAGAAAGATAGCTAGCTTTTTTGCGCGATTTGGGTTATACACCTTGGCTAAGCTAGCAATATATCAGTAGGGCAGCTGAGCATTAGCCAACGTTATGAGGTCAGGGAGGTTCAGAGTTGCTTTTCAAAGTGTCACAGCGTCCTTGGGTAGAATTGTCCTTAGATTATAAGCTATTATTTTTCAGTTATATACCATCTTGAGAGATTTAGTGAAGTTTGTACAAATGTAGCATGAGTACAGATCATATACAATTACTGTTTTTTTACTAGCTGCATGTATGAGCCTTATGCTTTGTGTTGGTTTATATTTCTGGTGGTAACTTACGTGTGCCTCCTTGTTCAGTTGGAAAAGTGTATAAACATGTGGATCTGAAATACATTTTACACATTATCTCAAATAAACAGATGTTGTTCCTCTGTCAATGGCTTGAAGAACTGTTGGCTGGCTTAATATCAATGGCCACTATCCTAGATTCAGTGTCCCATTAAGAGCAAAACAGCAGTTCTGTAGAGAAGCTCAAATACAGGTAGTCCTTGACTTACAACAGCTCATTTAGTGACCATTCAAAGTTACAACGGCACTGAAAAAAGACCATTTTTCACACTTGCGACCATTGTATCATCCCCATGGTCACATGATTTTGGTTTGTAAAGTGAGACTGTTATATTGGATGCTATTGGCTGTGTGACTTCCTTTGGTAAACAATAACCACCAAGAGGCTTAACTTTCTGGTATCCTATGTTAGTGGTCTTATTCTCTCCTCCTTGCACTGTAGATAATTGTGCCATGATTTCTCAGCCATATTTAACATTTTATAAAGGTAACAGACAAGATAAAAACTGGTCATTTAAGGAATTCTGCTCACGAATTTGATCACAGAGAGGATAAGTTTACATAACAATATGTTCTTGTAATGTTTTTGCAAATTTTTATCAAGAGATGGATGGCAAATACACTCGATTATAATTATAAAAAAATTAAAATTGCTTGGGATTTGAACAGGGGGCATGTAGACTCAGAGGAACGGAACTGGTGATTTTCCTTCGTTTCCCTGTTTTTTCCAGCATCTCTGCAAAAGGTGACCAAGTCTGTCATGTTTGCCCAAATTCCTGGAATTAAAGCCATTTTTCCCTAAGTGTGTGGGGGGGGGGATCAAGAAAAGCAGGAAGTTTTGCAAGGTCATGGATAAACTGGTTTGGGTTGTCAGCAGCCACACAGGGGTTAGACTAGATAACCTACAAGGTCCCTTCCAACTCTATTATTAATGATATGATGCTTTTATTACAGCAATTTGCCAGTGTCTATGCACAGGAAGATTACAATTCCAGGTATATGTTTCGCTTTGTTTCTGGTGTAAGGGGAATTTTGAAGCATAACTGAATCCAAAAGCATTTTGATAGGCTTTGGGAATGAATCAAACTAATTTTTAAGCAATGACATGTATCTCAATGTTATAGCTTTTGAATTAAAACAAGTTATCATAGCCATATACAAAATTCTTCACTTTTAACAAATGTCTTGGGCAGGTCTAATATTGGTGACCAAAAATACATTTACCAGTCTTCTATTTCAGTTATAGTATTGACATACAACTATTACATCATTCATATAATAGTTTTATGGATATGTATCCCAGGTTTTTTTTTTGAGGGAGGGTGTCAAGTAAGTATTCAGAGAAAATATCAGAAGTATATGAGTCATTTTTTCTGTTCTGTGCCATTTTAAATACGTATATTCATTTGTATCCTATGAAATAACCCAAAATTGAAAATAAATGATTACCTTCCTCCAACGTTAAGCAGATATTGATCTTATATTATAATCACAGACCAGAATTAAAAATAAATAAATAAAATATTTAAATAACCAAAACAAAACATATAGTGCATATAGTACCATATAATTTGATAGAAACATGAGAATGTATTTAAACTTGTTAATACAGTAATATATATGAGTTCAAATAGGCATTGGTTCATCGTAGCCATTTCTTCATAGCTGTACAATAGCTATCAAAATGAATTGCATTAATTTCCTGTTAACTTGTTCATCATATTGTGAAGAGGTTCTTCATCTGGAATATTCAAATTCTTCCATTTGTAAGGACATTTCTATTTCAATGTAAATCAAAATTAGCATCATCATTACAACTGACTGCAGATTTCCTTTAATTTAAACAAAAGATGAAGAAAAATAGGGCATGAGAATGGTGCTAATTTATAGAATATAGTCACCCTCTCTCCAGGAAGTAAAAAAGAATCAGGAAAATGGAAATTTATTTATTTATTGCAAACTGTACATGCTGTCATTTAATTATGGCAAAAGGAAGAAAGAAAGGAGATGATCAAGTTGTTCATTTTTCATTCTTGGTGGATTTACAAAACAATGATAACAACCATGATCAGTACAAACAAGGAAACTAGATCAAAGTTTCTAATTTTGCTGTTTAACAGTAGGGTAAGAAGCATTAAAAGGATACTCTTAAAGGTGCATGTTATGTTTGGAGAATAATGGAGACCAGACATCTGACCAGTGACTTCAACTCTTTAATAACAGTAAATAGAATAGAACAGAGCAAGGCTATGGGGCAACAGTAACCCTTTTATAGGGTTGGCTGCTACCTTATTAACCAATAATATGTGCAACAAGTTCAACTAATACCCAATAAGAAGTGTCCTAATATTGGCCAATCAGGGCCTTGTTATGGACCAATCCTTATTCGTTGTTTAAGGACCAATCAGGTGTGCAGGCTTTCAAAACCTGCTTTGCATTTAGGCTAGTTACTTTTTATTGATTCACAACACCCCTCCCCCTTGGGTTCCGTTTGAGGGGAGCTGTAACAAAATCCTCAAGGTAGACAGGCCGTTTGGTCTGTCTGGATGATTTCCGTGGTTCCTCCGGGTTAGGCCTAAAGTCCGGTTCTGGTGGAGCGTTTGGATGATCTCTGTTAAGCTCCGTGTCGCTGCACGGAATTTCCGTGTTGCTTTCGTTTTGGTTGTCCCCACCAATCAGTGTTTCTTCGGGGTTTCGCAGTTCGGTTTCCCCCGTGTTAACGTCCCATGGGAAAGTCAACTCCCTCCCTGCTTCGATTCCTGGTACTTCGCTGGGCCGTAGGGTTTCCGTTGGCCTGCTATCTGTCATATCGAAGTCAATTTCCTCGATATTTCCTCCCCCCTCAGTTGGTGAACCCGGGGAGCCATGGGCGCTGGGTGGTAATCTCGAACGGAGTTGGTCTATATGGCGTTTCCACACCCTCCCATCGTCTGTTAGCAGGCGGTAAGATCTAGGCCCTGTGAGGTGGGTGACGGTTGCGGGTATCCATAAAGGGTCGCCGGAGAAGTTTTTGGCAAAGATTAAATCGCCTACCTTAAATTCCCGGCATTTGCTGCTGGAGCCAAAAGGCTTTTCAGGTGCGTATGCGGGGTGGAGCCGGTCAAGGTGCGATAGCAGTTTCCGCCTCATGAGAAGTTCAGCGGGCGTTTTGTTGGTAACGCTGTGGGGCGTGATGTGCTGCAACAATAAAATTCGATTGATTTTTTCATCGATGTTTCCAAAGTCCATTTTGTGGAGGGTCTTTTTTACAAACTGTACCATGCGCTCTGCCGTCCGTTCGCCGCAGGGTGCGCGGGCGAGGTTAGCGCATGGCGGATGCCCCGGTCAGCAAGATATTGTTCAAATGGTAATGCTGTGAACTGTGGGCCGTTATCAGAGACCAGAACGTCCGGAAAACCATGTGTGGCAAATAGCCTGTTTAATTTGTTGATAACTGAGTCCGTTGTAGTTGTGGTCATTCGATGGATCTCGAGCCAATTTGAATAGGCGTCGACAGTAATAAGGAAAGTGTGCCCTTTCATAGGCCCTGCAAAGTCAATATGGATACGGGACCAAGGTCCCCTCGGGGTTTCCCATTCGGTTGGGCTTGCTTTAGGTGGGGCGTTGCTGACGTCCTGGCAACGTTGACAAGTAGCGACCCAGGCCTCGATTCTTTTGTCGATTCCCGGCCACCAGGCGTAGCTCCGTGCGAGTGCTTTCATCCGCACGATGCCGGATGTCCGTCGTGCAATACCGCTAAAACAGTTTGTTGCAGTTTGCCCGGGATTACGACTCTATCGCCCCACAAGATGCAGCCCTTTTGGGAAAACAGTTCGGTTTGGCGGGTTTTGAAAGGCGCCCATTCAGGTGATAGTTGTTCTGTTGGCCAACCACGTTCAACCCAGCGTAGGATGTGTTGCAGGACCGGATCTCGTTTTGTTTCGAGGGCAATGTCTCTCGCTGTCAGTGGCGGCACATGTAGAGCTTCAATTTGCAGCGTTGTGATGGTTGGGGCTGGATCTTCAACCCGATTCTGGGAGCGGCGTTCTGCTCAATGCATCAGCGTGGAGAATTGATTTCCCCAGGCGGTGTTGCAAGGTGTAGTTGTACGCCGCCAAGAATTCATACCAGCGGGTCATTCTGGGGGACAATATATACGGAGTTGGTTTATTACCCGGAATAATCCCCAGTAGTGGTTTATGATCGGTAATTATTGAAAACGCACACCCATACACATATTCATGAAATCATTTAACTGCAGCCACAATAGCTAAAGCTTCTTTATCCAGCTGACTATAATTTCTTTCAGCTTTAGCTAAAGTTCGCGAAAAAAGCGATGGGAGCTTCTGCTCCGTTCGGTATCGTGGGCCAGGATTGCTCCAACCCCAAAAGGTGAGGCGTCACAAGTAATAGTTAGCGGCAGAGTCTCGTTGTACTGCATAAGTACAGAATCAGAAGTTAGCAATTTCTTTATTTGTTGGAAAGCGTGTTGTTCACGTTGTCCCCAAACCCACATTGCTTTTTTGTCTAAGAGTCTATGTAATGGTTCAGCTACCGTTGCTTTATTGGGTAAAAAGATGTTATAAAAATTGATAAGTCCAAGGAACGCCTGTAGATCTGCCTTGTTCCTTGGAGTGGGGGCCTTCTTAATTGCCTTTAATTTGTCCTCAGTGGGATGGATTCCTTGACTGTCCAGGAGGTATCCCAAAAACTCCACCCTTTCGGTACATAACTGGCATTTATTTTTTTAACTTTGAGGCCTGCGTTTTGGAACCTTTGTAAGACCTCTCGGAGTCGTTTTTCTAGAATGTCTCTGTTAGGGGCAGCGATGAGTACATCGTCGAAATACGGTACGACCCCTCTTATTCCTTGTAACAGCCTTTCCATTAAGCTCTGAAAAATTCCTGGTGCAACGCTTACCCCAAACTGGAGCCGGTTGCATTTAAATGCGCCCCTATGCGTGACGATAGTTTGCGCCTCCGCGGTGGCCAGATCTACAGGCAATTGTTGATACGCCTGCGCTAGGTCTAATTTAGCGAAAACTTTCCCGCCGCCCAGGGAATGGAGCAGGTGTTGCACTACCGGCACTGGATATGCACTTTGCTGAAGTGCGTGGTTTAGGGTGGCCCGGTAGTCTCCGCAAATTCTCAGTGACCAATCAGGCTTGATGGGCGTCACTATTGGGGTTTCCCACCGGGCGTGGTCGGTGGGTTCCAGCACGCCCTGTGTTATTAGCTTATCGAGTTGTTCGTCGATTTTAGGTTTCAGGGCGAATGGCACCCGGCGCGCTTAAGGCAGATGGGTACTTGCCTAGTCCGTTCGCGAAAACGTCTTGGAATTCTTGCACGAGGGTTTCCTCCCAATCGTTGCTCTCGGCACGGTGGACTCCGGCTACAGTGATTCCGGCGGTCTGAACCATTGCAGGCCTAAAAGACTAGGCCGGTCACGGTCCACGACAGTCAGTGGCAGTGCGACGGTGCGGTCCTTGAAAGAGACCTGGAATCGGCGGGATCCGACAACGGGAATTCAGTTACCCTGGTAATCTTTGAGTATAACCCTTTGAGGTTGAGGTCTTGGCGGCGAATCGACGGAATGAGCTGTTGGAGCGTCTTCCAGGACACCATTGAGAGGGGATGATCCTGACTCCACCTCCATTACACAAAGTTTGTTTTCGATAGCGACCTTCACTCTGATTTTCCCGGCATCAAGGGATGTAGCGTGGCCTATGGTAATTGTCTGGTGGGTCTCTTCCCGCCTGGTTTCTTCCCGCCTGGTGAAAAGGGTGGACGGTTTGTTTCTGTAGGAGTGGTTTCCCCATTGGTGATTCAGTTTGTCTCGGGGTGTGCCGAAGAATCCTGAAGACTGGCATTCGGCCTGTCGGGGTTTGGAGTTGGAGTTTTGTTTGCTTCTGCAAACCTTTGCGATGTGACCTCGTTTCCCGCAAGCGCGCAGAGTGTGTCGTGGAATTTGCAGCTGGATCGTGGGTGATTAGCTCCACATCCTGCACAAGGTCGAAATGGGCGTTGTGTGGACTGGTCTCATTCCGTTCGGAGTCGGTTGACCTCTTCCTCATCGCTTTCTGACGGGGATTCTAGGTCTTCGTGGTGAGTCGATACCGGGTGTCTCTCTGAGCGAGGCGAGGTATCGTTGGCGAGTTGACGTAGCGTTGCACTGGTGCGGCGCATTCGGGCTGCCGACTTTTTGGTTGCCTCCGCTGCAGTGGCTTCTTTAAGGGCATCGGTGAGGCTGATGTCCCCCTTAGCCATGATTTTACTCTGGATCGTGCAGTCTGCTAGGCCCAGAACTAGGCGGTCTCGGAGGGCTTCTTCTAAGTCAGAGAATCCGCAGAGGCCTCCAAGGTTGCGGAGGTCTGCGACGTAGTTGGCAAGGCTTTCGCCTTTCCGCTGGTCCCTCTGGTAATATTCGTGTCTTCTGACTAAGGTTGGCACGGTGGGCGCGTAGTGGGCCCGTAGCAAAGGCTTGAGGACGTCCCAGTCCATCGCTTTTACTTCGGCTGGCTTGGCAAGTAATTTTGCCATTTTAAACACGGTAGGCCCGCAGTGGGTTAGAAATATAGCTCTTTTTTTGCTGGTTGTTGCATCTTTCAAATTGTTGGTCTCCAGAAACATCTGGGACCTATCCATGTATGACTCCCAGTCTTCAGTTTCTGGGTCGAATGGAGCGGGTGGTACGGCACCGCTGGCCATGTTGCCGTTGATAGTGCGTGTTCGACCACGTGCTCTGTTGGTTGCTCTGTAGATCAGTCAGCTCTTCGGTCTCCGTATCCCACCCTCGTCGCCAGTGTTATGTTTGGAGAATAATGGAGACCAGACATCTGACCAGTGACTTCAACTCTTTAATAACAGTAAATAGAATAGAACAGAGCAAGGCTAAGAGGCAACAGTAACCCTTTTATAGGGTTGGCTGCTACCTTATTAACCAATAATATGTGCAACAAGTTCAACTAATACCCAATAAGAAGTGTCCTAATATTGGCCAATCAGGGCCTTGTTATGGACCAATCCTTATTCGTTGTTTAAGGACCAATCAGGTGTGCAGGCTTTCAAAACCTGCTTTGCATTTAGGCTAGTTACTTTTTATTGATTCACAACAGTGCATGTTTAAAGACAAAACTCTTTCAACAATACAGACATAATTGCAACCTATTACTAGGCACTTCATAAAAATGGGAGTTCCTAATTTTCCAGTAAAATGGATTTCACTGGATTTTCCATTTCACAAATTTTCAAATGAAAAGATCCATTCCTTTCACCTAATCCATTAAGCCTACATTGTTTGCTTTAAATTAACACCCCACTTGCTAATATTTGAGTAATTCTCTATGCTATAAGTTATAATGCAGAAATATATATATATATATCTAAAAGAAGAGTTAACATTATATTTCTTGGTCAAAACTTGGTCAAAGTAAGGAGCTATGTGTTTTTCTTGGAGGGTCTTGGAAGACACCAGAAAATTCCAACCTTTCCCCATCATAATTATCATCACTATATATGATTGTATTCAGAACAGATACAATGTTAACATTGTATTTTTTTCAAAACAGAAAGATAACTAGCCCATTCTCAATATTGTTCCCCTACTGACTCGTAAATACACATCATGAACTGTTAGAATTGTAGAAGATATTGGATGTGTCCTTCAGTCTTTTACTACCAACCCTCAAATTTCTACGCTGCCGGGGAAGCTCTGAAGAGAGGATGTGACTGTATTTGGCAAACCATGATTAGATCTGTCATAGTATCACAGATCTTGATTTCATGTAGTTATAGTACCAGGGCAAGTTTGGAAAAATGGAAGCCGGGGGACATACCTCTTCCACATTATTTTACTAAATGTTCAAAATTCCTTTTTTTTTGCATTTTATAAAACACACACAAAACAAACAAAAACACAGAACAACATGCATTAAGTATTGCCCCCATCAATGGTTTTTCTTAAAAAAAAAAAAAAAAAAAACAGTGACAAGCTATAGACCATATGCAACATTATAAAGATCCATACTGTATATGCAAATCATCTGAGTTTATAAGCAATGTAATGTTAAGGGGACATCGCCTTATTCATTTCCTGTGGGAGTCAGTTCAGAAGGACAGCTGTGAAAATTAGGATAAGCCTGCCATATCCATTTACATTAGCCAACTTGTTGTACAGTACATTGTGTATTGAAAATAGTATAAGTGACGCTTTCAGGCTTTTCCTAGCTCTTCCTGCTGAGGGATCCAATTCTAAAATCCCTGAAAGGAGTGACAGTGAGCTTTAGACTGTATTCATTTAGCAAACTGTAGCATACTGTACATGTAGCTACAGTCAATTTCTGGGCTGTGGTTCAGACTGTAAATTAGGCACTCTTATATTAAGCAGCACTCAGAAATCTGTAGTTCAAAGATTCGAAAAAAAATGAGATGGCAGAAATAAAAGGACCTTACAAAAAGTTAACCAGATGCAAAATGCTGACTGACGACAACAATTTTCGTTTTTGTCTTTAATGCTGGAAAGAATAAACTCTAAATGAATAAGAAAAAAAAAAACCCACGACCTTTTACCTACTACCATTTAAATTGAATCTCATTCTCTGGGAATTTTCTGAATGAAATATTTAGTGCTCTCAAGAAACATTCCTCCTTATTAAAAAAGACTTTTACCTTAAATATTTAATTCATGTTGAATAATACTGTATATGAACAGTGGAGTCCTTGGTGCTCTCTGAGCTTGGTTGTTGTCGATGATATTATCTAGCTGGATAATGAAACATCTACAAGCAAACAACCAAGTTCAGAGAGTATCAAGGACTCAGCAGATGAATCCTAAGCTACACATGTTCTCTTCTATTGAAAATGTGAACAGGCTGAGGAAATGAAGGACAACTTTCACATTATGCAGGGTGTTAAAAAAACCCCACAGCCATTCCCTTAAAAAATGCTATTTAAAAGTATTTTTTTTCATACTTGGTGTTATTCAAACACCATCACATTAAAATGGAAGGTGCTTACATTTTACAGATCCATCTGGGTCACGTTTCTCCAAAATAGTGTGCAGTATATTATCCTAGGCTGAGGATAAGCATTAAGTGAGGCATATTGCAATAGGCTTTCATAATGCTTACGGTCCTGGAGCTGTTGTAAGACATCAGAAGGAGACATCCACCCATACACGAGAAGCTGGGTGTGGATGGCAGACTTAGAAACCTTCTAAGAAGCTATCATGAGTACCTTCAATGTACTTTGAACTCATTCCTTCAGAGTTGAATAGAATGAAGCATCCATCCAATAGAAGAAAACAATGGGTAAAAGAAAATATCATCTTCATTTAACGACCCCATAATCTCATGCGGGATGAAGTCTGGGCAACTGAATGGAGCTAGTAGAGTGTTTTAATGGCCAGATGCCCTTCCTGTTGCAAATGTGGAGTTTTGTTCAGCAGATATATTCTCAGTGTACCCAGAAAAATATCTGTCTCTACCTAGGATCGAACTCACAGCCTCCTGATTGTGAGGCAAAAACTCCACCTCTAGGCCACTGCACTGCTCCAATTAAATATATGTTGACCACAAAAAAAATAAAAAAATGAGCTGCTGTCCAGGAAGTCATCTGCCCCCTGGTAGAATGCATAGGCTCTGCCTTGAACCTGCTTCAGAGATAGTGTTCAGCAGGTTCTGAGCAGTTCTGGAGAATCGGTAGTGGAAATTTTGAGTAGTTTGGAGAACCAGTGGTAACCTTCCCCCAGGAGTGGAGAGGGAATGGAGATTTTACAGTATCCCCTGCCACGCCCACCAAGCCACATCCACCAAACCATGCCATGCCCACCAAGCCACACCCACAGAACTGGTAGTAAAAAAAATTGAATTCCACTACTGACCTGCTTGCCAATTTATTTCCATTTTGATCCAGGTCCTGCATTTTTTTTCTCATTCCTCCAACTACATCACCATCCTTGCCTTAGAAATGTTTTGCCTCTGCACAATTAAAATTATGAGAGCTGCCCCCTCTCATTTCTGCAGGCACTGAAAGTTGACTACCTTCACAAGAGAGCAAATCTACTTATAGATAATGGAACTTGACAGTTTTAAATGAAATGGGATGGTCACCAGTAGAGATTAGTCCATACGACAGAGCCATCTCCTCCAATACGGAGTCCTATATACAGAAAGTTGAATATTGAAGGTATGATTAAAACAGGGCATTGCATCTGACACTGATCTGTTCCACAAAGTGACAGAATGATTGAGCATTTTTGTTTGGTTAGCCAAACAAACATAAGCGAATATCCCCCGATTGAGCTGGCTGGAGCAAACACAACACCTTCCTCTTTGTTTTAACTCTTTAAAAAATTAAAACCTTGGGATTCTTGAGGTACATAATTGCTGCCGCATGTCACTACACTACACTACATGCTTTGTACACTACATACACTACACTACATGTTGGTTTCATAGATAAAACTGTTGACTAGAGAATCAGTCTTCTTCTTCAGCATCCTGAAGGAAAATCCCCAAACCAAATTTGGATATCCTGATGATTTGGACATAGAAGTACGAGGAAAGCACATGGAAGTGGCTGACGGCCTCCTATCCAAAAATATTAAAATCTTGGGAGAATTCTTCACTGACTGGAGGTTCATTCCTAGCAAGAGCAAAACTATGTGCTTCCATCTTAAAAACAAACTAGCACTTGAAGCCCCAAAGGTCTACTCCTATGAACCTCATCTAAAACACCTTAGAGTAACATTGGACAAGAAACACCTAGACCAGGGGTATTCAACTCAAGGCCCATAGGGTTCTTAGATTTGGCCCATGGGGCCACCCTGAAAACAGCAAAGGACCCACCTGTGGTAACCCTGCCAATGAAAACCGACATCAGAAGGGTCACACGTGGCCCTCCCAAGCTCCATTTTAGCTGGCAGCGGGTTGCAGGAGGCCATCACAGCCAAAAGCGGAGCCTGGGAGGGCTGCACATGGGCTCTGTTTTCACTAGTGGAGGGCTGCAGGATGTCAAGCTGACCTCAGGGGGCCACGCCGACCCTGGTCCCCTGAGGTCAAACACAACCTTGATAAGGACGTCAATGAAATTGAGTTTGACACCCCTGATCTGGACAATACAAATATCAATACTAAGAACGATATATTCCAGAAATTATGTGGAACTAAATGGGGAGTTTCAGCGGCCACCCTCAGGTCATCATCCCTAGCGTTGGTCTACTCTGCAGCATAATATTATGCCCCTGTAAAGCTTAACAGCTGCTGTACTAGAAAGTTAGATGCTAGACTTAATGACACCATGAGGATATATAGGTGGATGTGTTAAAGCCACTTCACCTTGCTGTCTTCCTGCTCTGAGCCATATAGCACTGCCAGCTTTGCCAAGGCAAGGTGCATTAGTGAGAGAATACAGAAAAAATATGAATTTGCTCCTACCTGTTTTATACTGATCTTCCTCATTTATCAGCAGAAAGACTCAATTCCAGGAAGCCCCCACCCCCTGGCATTTGCACAACGTCTGCCACTTTAACATCAATTCCTAATGGAAAGCCAAATGGATCTCTGAATGCCCAGACATATAAATGATCTCACAAAAATGATGCCAGGCTTTGAACCAGAGTATTCAGCAGGTTCTGAACAGTTCTGCAGAACCTGTAGCAGAAATTTTGAGTAGTTCTGGAGAACCAGTAGTGGAAATTTTGAGTACTTTGGAATAGCATCTCTGACTGGCCCCACTCCCATCTATTCTCTGCCTCCCGAATCCCAGCTGATCATCTGGGTCTTCTTTTATTGCCCTGAACAGGAGAACGGAGCTTGAAAGCAGGTTAGTGGGGATGGGGAGGGAATGGAGATTTTGCAATATCCTTCCCCTGCCACGCACACTAAGCCATGCCACGCCCAAGCCACACCCACAGAACCGGTAGTAAAAATGCTTGAATCCCACCACTGCATCAGCAATGAACAATCTCGAATAGGATTTGCACCTCACACAGCGTCTGCAAGGACTCTCTGTGTAAATGGGGCATAGTATCCTCCCCTCAGTGTGATTGTGGGGTTTCACATCAAACAGTAGATCACATCATGACCGGCTGTAATCTGGGGGCATATACAAATCAACTATTTGATTTTTTAAATATAAACAATGCTGAGCTTTAGTGGTTAGATGCCTTAGACATTGATACTTGAAGGTAGATCTTTTTAATATTTATATTTTATTGAGTTCTACGAATCTAGTTGAAATGCCAATTTATATTGCTAGTCCGTGTATGATTTGCCACATACTAAATAAATAAATTAAATAAATACATTGCCAAACTCCCTGATTAGTTATTCAGCTATGCTTTTGTAATTGTTTGTGTGCTACAGCTCATTATATAAAAAGCAACATTTTATATAATGCTCTCAGTATTGACAAAGAAAGTATAGCCTTTCCTCCAATTCTATTCTAGGATCTTGGAGGAAATCAATCATGATGCATTTCTTTTTTTTAATAGGTTTTTTTTTTTAACTTGAACACATCATCTTCCATTAAACAACGTGTTGTCTGGGTACAAATGTCTCTGTGCTATTACAATCAGAATTTACAGTATTTGTTACATTGATAATAATTCTCTAATCTTACAATAATAATAATCGGCCTTATAACTATTCATTTCTCCCTCTTAACATATCTTCTAATGAAAATATATTAGGTATAATAATCTTAACAATCATATTAATAATCATCATATTGTTTACATCTCTATCTTAACATATGTTCTTTATTTCACTAATCTCCATTTATTTCTCATTTCTGTTTTTATTCTCCAACCATCTATAAAATAGCTCCCATGTCATATAATATTCAGTTTGTTCTTTCTCCTTTATAGCAAGCGTTAATCTGTTCATTTCTGCACATTCTAATATTTTCCTAATCACTTTCTCATCCGTAGGGATCTCATCACTTTTCCAATTTTGTGCAAATACAATTCTAGCTGCAGCTAATACATGTATAATTAAATATACATCATGATGCATTCCTGTACAGAATGACTTACGCTGACATTTATCAAACTAATCTGTAAAGTTGCATTCCAACTTTACAGTCCAAGCTATTGTGCAGTGCAAAAAATGTGGCAGTGTAGCCCTCAGCAATTTAACAACATTACACGTTTAAACTGTTTGTTCTGTTAAGTCAACACATTATTTTAAAGGTAAGTATGCATTAATTATTATATAGACAAATAAATTAGACAGATATTTAAGCATGTCCCATGTATTTAGGTTTAAAAAACAACATCATACTCTGAATAATGCAAAAACAATATGGATAAAAATTACATGCACACAAAGCATTTATTTTTATAATTTACTAACTTTTTTTTCCCTTTCAGACACTATTAATATAGATGTTATGGGCTAATATTATTATAATTTCTCAATGCCATGTATATTTTCCAAATTGCATCACTGGACAGGGTCAAATGCATATGTGTGTGTGTGTAACCTCAGAAAACATTTTCCCACGTCATTGTAGTTGTGCTTTTAAAGTTGTAGCAATGTTTCGGCAGAATCTCATCTGCCATCATCAGGCTTCTGTATTGTGTTCATCTGTGAGTCAGACTTTTACAGTTGTTTCAGCTTTAAATTTGGGACTAGCCTACAGCTGTGCCAGAATGTTTTTTTCTTCATCCTGATTGGTTGGGAGTCTTGATCTGTGTTTATTGGTCTTGGAGTTTGCTGTGTTCTGCTTGATTGGTGTTTCTAATATCTTCTGTCTGTTTTTTGGCTCTTTTTGTATCTTGATTGGCTGGCAATATTGTGTTACTTTATTGGAGGCCTTTAGTGCAGCTTGGCTCCGGGTAAATGGACGGCTATCGTTAGTTAGAAAGCTAGGTTTCATCTGGGTGCCTGGTTGCGGGGTGTTTGAGCTGGAGGTATCAGGGGGGATCTGTTTGTGCCCAGGTGTTTGCCTGGCTTGTGGTGTGGAGATTTTTTTGTTTTGTTTGTGAGTGCAGGCTTCCAAAAAAATCTCCACAAACAACAACAACAACAAAATATCCACACCACAAACCAGGCAAACACCTGGGCACAAACAGATCCCCCCTGATACCTCCAGCTCAAACACAGCCCAACCAGGCACCCAGATGAAACCTAGCTTCCTAACTAATGATAGCTGTCCATTTACCCAGAGCCAAGCTGCACTAAAGGCCTCCAATAAAGTAACACAATGTTGCCAGCCAATCAAGATACAAAAAGAGCCAAAAAACAGACAGAAGATATTAGAAACACCAATCAAGCAGAACACAGCAAACTCCAAGACCAATAAACACAGACCAAGATTCCCAACCAATCAGGATGAAGAAAAACCATTCTGGCACAGCAATAGGCTGCCCCAAATTTAAATCTGAAACCACTGTAAAAGTCTGACTCACAGACGAACACAATACAGAAGACTGATGATGGCAGATGAGATTCTGCCGAAACGTTGCTACAACTTTAAAAGCACAACTACAATGACGTGGGAAAATACCCTAACAAAGCTGAATACCATACATGTAAGTACCCGCGAAAACTTAAGAAAACATATTATATATATATATATATATATATATATATATATATATATATATATATATATATATATATATATATATATATATAATGTAGCTTTTATAATTTAAGTGATGAATATATTTTTCTTGCTAAATATAACAGGTTAGCTAAGTCTTAATTCCACAACCAATTTCATGAATTGTTTTAACAGCCCTGATAACAAGTAAGCAGGTTCCAAGGGATAAATTTTACTCAGATTATAGTTTATCCAAACCATCTCAAAGTATTTCAGAGTTTCAAAATAGTGAAGTTTATACATTGTGGATAGGATGGAATTCAGCCAGTTTGGACAAACCAGATGTTAAATTTACATCTGGTTCACCGAACCCAGGAGTGGGATTCTACTGGTTCTGTCCAGCACTGTAGAACCGGTAGCACTGAAGAGCAGCAGACATAGAACCAGTTCTATGTCTGCTGCTGTTTTGACTTGCCCGCCCTCCTGGGTTCTTACCTTTATTTCATGTTTTTTCAACCTCAGCTGCTTTGCATGGCACAGCTGTGGTTGAAAAAGCAGGAAAATAGTGCTTTTTCAAATGCTGCGCAGCCATGTGCAGCACTGCTCAGCTGTTCGGGCAGCATAGTTGACGACGGTCCACACGTGCACAAATCGCAAATTCGCCGAACCAGTAGTTACACCAGTCGGATCCCACCCCTGGCCGAACCAGTAGTTGAACTGACTGGCTGGCCCCGTCCACCCAACTCCTCCCCTCCCCGGAGTCTCCATGCAGCTCATTAGAACCCAGGGGAGGCTGTTTTTGCCTACAGACTCTGGGGAAGGCAAAAATGACCCTCCCAGAAGTTCCGGAAGTCCAGAAACAGGCCTGTTTCCAGCTTCTGGAGGGCCTCTGGAGCATGGGGGAGGGTGTTGTCGCCCTCCCAGAGGCTTGAGGGAAGCCTCTGGACTCTGAGGAAGGCGAAAAATGTTCCTCCTGGAAGTTCTGGTAGGCCATGGCCACCATGGCCACGCCCACCCAGCACCCAAGCAGAGAAGTGGTTGTTGGGATTTTTGAACCCCACCCTTGATTGTGGAGTAAGATTTAAGATATAAACTAGGGAGAGATCATGAAACCTCATTGGGTGATTTTGGCTATTATTCTCTCTCTCTGTAACTTTCCTCATAGGATTAACTACAAGAGGAAATGCTATGTATGCCACATAAAACACCTGAAGGAAAGAAGGCAGGATGTAAATGTAATAAGTAGCATATTTGGGAAAAGGCATTCAAGCAGAAATGGTGTAAAATGTTCATTAGTTATAGTCGCATAACAATATTTTATATAGTAGGTAAATCAGAATACAAACATGCACATCATAGGAAAAATTCATACAAAATATACAAGTATATTCATAAAATCTTACAGAGCTATAATACAAGTGTCTGGTTACAGTTTTAAAGCAGCCTTTAGCATCTGAAACAATTAGGCTTCATTCAATGAACTGTTATGAAACAAACCATGTTTTGCTTAAATGTGTGAACCCAATCCATATATTAAAGTTATATGCAATAAATTGATTGTGTCCATTATTTAATTTAGTTATTGGAATATTTGACATCGGCTAAACTCAACAATTCCACGCATTCCTGCCATGTTCTATTATGCTGAATGACTAAAGTTATGTCTAGTTAAGAAATTTTAAAGATCCAGTTTGTTAAATAAGAGAAAAAAATATGTGTGTCCTAATTATTAAGTTAGGATATGGTATTCCTCGATTTACGATTCTTTTAGTGATCTTTGAGATTAGAAAAGCACGGAAAAAAATGACTTATGACTGTTTTTCAAACTTATGACTATTGCAGCCCCCCTGTCCCACCAATGTCACATGATCAACATTCGGACACTTGGTAACTGAAATTTATGATGGTTGCAGTGTCCCAGGATGACAGTTTATATATTGTGGTAAAAACAGTCCTAACTGAAACAATAGATTAAACTTTCTATCCATAAAGTGAACAGGAAAAAAAGTCATGTCAATAAAACTTCGACCAGATAAAATATAATTTTCTAGCTTTACATCTAAAAATTAACAAATCATCATACTTCAGAGAAAACAAACCCAGAAAAGCTGATTTATCTTTACCTTCAGCCAATGCAATTTTACCCCAACACGGAAGATGCAATTTATATGACCTGAAGAGAAACCAAAGTATGCACTTTTGCTCTCAATAATAAATAAATTCCATCAAGCAAAAATTTGACAATTGCAAGTGGTCTAATTATATAGACCTAAAGATAATAGCAAATGAGCTGTATCTACAAAGGTAAAAAAAATAAATTTACTTTAAAATAAAGCAATGCAAAGCTATAGACCATTAAGTACAATCAAGAAACTCATAAAATATACTTATGAAGGTGATATCCTTCTTTCACTAATGTTCTCTAGGACTTGGTACTTAAATATAGTATCTGTGACTTGAAAAATATGTAGTCTCAAGGATACTAGTGACTGATAAATCAGGAGTCACTACATATCTAAAGGCAAGCAAGGAAAACAGAGGGCCCATTCAGTAGTGTATCTCAAAACATATGCCAACATAACTGATGTCAATCTCTGCACCTTCAGACCAGTGATGGGATTAAAAAATAATTACTACTGATTCTGTGGGTGTGGCTTGGTGGGCATGGCAGGGGAAGGATACTGTAAAATCTCCATTCCCTCCTTACCCCACTAACCTGCTTTCCAGCTCCATTCTCCTGTGCAGGGCAACAAAAGAAGACCCAGCCGATCAGCTGGGACTTGGGAGGCAGAGAATAGATGGGGGCGGGGCCAGTCAGAGGTGGTATTTACCAGTTCTCGGAGCTACACAAAATTTCCACTACTGGTTCTCCAGAACTGGTCAGAACCTGCTGAATACCACCTCTGGTTCTGAATACCACCTTTGCTTCAGATGTTCTATTTCTTTCACAATCGGAAATGAAAATAGAAAAGAATGAGTTTTCCTTTTATTTTTAGAGTGTTTTACATCTCCTATTCTGACTAGGTTTAGAAAAAAAAATTGAGAGTGATTGGGGACAAAGGATAAGTGTTGTGCCCAGGTCAACAATTACCTATTTAGATAAGAAGAAAGAACACAAGGAGTTATTCCTTGAAAGAGAGGTGGAAAATGATTTTCTATGCAAAAAAAAAAAAAGAAGAAGAAGAATATGTGAAAGGAATCCATAAACCTAATTTTCTTGGTTATGGTCAGATATTACTCATATGGGAAGCAACAGGAAAAATGGAAGTTTGTGAAGATCCCATCACCGACTTGTAACTACAAAGAACTTTCATTGACATGGGTCATCTTAGAATTTTCTCATTCTTATTGCTTTTTTGCATTCTGCCTACTCTAAGATTTTGCCTGTGTGCTTAGGGAACTTGAATTGAATCTAGGATTTTGAGATAATCCTGATCGATTTATAGCAGTCTTAAACCAGATAATCAAAGCTACTTATGAAGCCTGGAGCATATGTTCCTAACACAAGTGCAAAATGAAATAATATGAAGACAATTTGATCTAATCTGTAAAAGACAAGAAAAAGGAGCGTAACCATCTCTTTTGAACCATTCAGAAGTCAGAAGCAAGTAAATTTGCTTGAGTTAAAGAATTGTAGTTGTAGTTGCTGACTAGCCAGAAATTTAAATAATGTAACCAAGGCAAGACAGAATTGTAATGTTTATCTTCTGCCTCTCAAATAAGTAATTTGTTTGGATTATTTTCTTGCTTGAAATTTTTGTTATATGAGTGGATGTGCATATTTAACTTTAGTACTCTTTCCCAATAGGAAACCAAAAAAAAACTAAACCAAAATTAACAATCATAGAAAGCATGTAAGCAATCAGAGGGAAAGAATGTAGAATCCATGGAGAAAATATTTTTTTAAAGCCAAAATACTTTAATTATTATACGACTTTTGAGTTTCTTAGAACCCTTCATCGGGCAGTATAATTAAAAACCCCAGTGCAGGGGAGAAATTGTGGGTAGAAGAGAGAGAGAGAGAGAGAGAAGAAATAAATATGACCTTTCACACCACTATACTGGGCACTTAAATGCCCTAGTGGCATAATTAATATTTTTGCAAAGCTTCTTCAAAATAATGTATTTGTTAGCTTTGCCATTTCAGCAAAGAATAATTGGTAAACTAAGCCTCAAACTATCAACAAAAGATATTAAAGACCATAAAATATGCCAGGTTTGACTGATTAATCATTCCTGCGGTTGAAAATATAGCCATTTAGATATAACAGATAAGTATTTGCAAAGTAAATCTTTTGTCACATGATATTATTGGCTAAATATAGTAAACAAATATGAATTAATACATTAATACGGAACCCTCAGAAGAGCAAATCTGAGTGAAGCATCTAGCTGTATTTACATCTGCATGTTGTTGGGATGTTTTTCTTTAAATTTGGTATGGTGTTGATTTTGAATTAGGTTGGAGACCTATTAATTGGGAAACAAATGAAAACATTTGATTTAATATATTTATAAGATATAATGGAGTTCCTTTTATCTGGCAATATACCAATTCACTGAAAATGGTTTTGGAATCTTTACCTTTTCATTTTTCAAATAGCTGCTCAACAATTAACACAAAAGTAATGCAGCAGCCTTCATTCTAGATCAAAGTTTTGTGGGTTTCCAGAATTCCAAAGCCAGTATGAGGCTGAGAAACTGTCTTAGATTATTAAGATTAAGTTGCTCCAGAAGTGCTTTCCCTTCCTGGAGACCAATGTGTGAGAAGTTCAAAAATTCTTAACATGTTTTTCCAAACTAAAAAAAAAAAAGGGGGGGGGGGATTTCTCACTTTAGGGTTAAAAGAAAATGAATGATATATTATTCCTCACAGAAAAGAGAAGCAGAGACAGTTAAGTTGATTGTTTTATCCAAAGTAGGGGATATATCTAACCTTGCCTCTATTCTGAAATTGCTTCTGGATTTTTTGTTTGCAACAATAAAAAAAATGAAACTTTGTTTTTTTGTTTTTGTTAACTATTGTTATAGAAATGGCTTGTACATACTGATGTGTAAAAGCAAAAAAGTTGTGGTTGTAATGTTATCTTCTACTGTGCTAAAGAGAGTCGGAAGGGTGCCTTTTCCTTTCTATTCTGCCTTTAGCTACAGGTGAAACTCAAAAAATTAGAATATCATGCAAAAGTTAATTTATTTCAGTAATGCAACTTAAAAAGTGAAATTAATATATGAGATAGACCAGAGGTGCAATTCTACCAGTTCACACCTATTTGCTAGAACCGGTTGTTAACATTCTAAGCAGTTGGGAGAACCGGTTGTTAGAAGAAATTATTGGCCTAATCCTGTAAGGAAGGCAGGAAGGAAACATTCTGGTGTTGCTTACAGGAACTGCCTCTCCGTTAACCCTTATTACGTTCTTGGAAGGACTAGACTTCCTGTCTCACAAACTTCTCCGGAGTTTTTTTCCCCTCCTTTGCTGGTACTTTGTTGTGTGGAGTGACCATTTAAAGTTACAATGGCACTGAAAAAAGTGACTTATGACCATTTTTCACACTTACGACTGTTGCAGCATCCCCACAGTCATGAAAGGCCAGGCGAAGAGATGCGTGCCTCAGTGTGAGTGATATTGAGTTGGCCACTCTTAGCCAATAATATGACCACCAAGGCACGTCCACCCAGTCATATGCCCACCGAGCCATGCCCACCACCTAAGCCACGCCCACAGAACCGGTTGTTAAAAAATTTGAATCCCACCCCTGAGATAGACTCATTACATGCAAAGCAAGATAGTTCAAGCCGTGATTTGTCATAATTGAGATGATTATGGTTTACAGCTCATGAAAACCCGTAATAAAAGCTCAATAAAAACGTAATAAAAACATTCTTAGCACGTTTGTCCAAACCATCCAAATTTCTTCCAATCTAAACATCTCAATTGATTGTGCACTGTCGACCCAACATTTATTATATTTATTTAGGTATTCTCCCTATCCTATCCTCTCTTATTTTGAGATTTTTTTTTGTGTATGAAACATTAGGATAGATTATAAGAGTTCTCAAAAGCACAGATCTATTGTAAAAAGTACCTTATTGGAAAAAAGTCTTTCCTACTTTTTAACATAAACAAATGGAAGCTTTGCGGCAAATTGACTTTCTCTGCAACAAAACAACAAGTCCTTTGTTTATTGAGTTGCTGTTGCTTTTCAGTGTTTCATATTTGAAGGAAAAGCAGAGTTTCAGAATTTGTGGAAACACTCTGGTAACAAATTCCTTTTAATTTAAAGAGTTGCTGACAGGTGCTACGTGTGTGCCTATGCAAATTACAAAGTACTTTTTTTCCCTTCAAAACTAAAGCACGGCATTATTATTATTATTATTATTATTATTATTATTATTATTATTATATAAGATTATGGGCCCCTAACATATTCTAGGAAATACTGAGAAAGGGTCGGTTATAAGTCAAAGATTAGGAAAGAAAGTATAGTGGAATGTAGTCTGGATTCCCAGGAGGGAGAGGTTGAATTCCAAAGGACCAAAGCCAGCAAAGTTTAAGTAGTTAGGTTGGGACAGAATTAAGATGGCTTCTCCCTAGCAATTCTTAAGAGTATAGAATTAATGATGGAAGTAGTTGAAAGTAGTTTGGCAAGATTTCTATCTGTAGATGGGGAACAATAAAGTAAACTGCTCAGAAGTAGTTTTGCACATCTTTCTGGATTCATAGGACTTGACAGAAAGCAGAATGGGAACAGAAAAGTTGCAGTCCACAGGAATATTGGAAAAAATACAATTTTCTCTTTGGTCTTTCAAGATCAAAATGCTTCAGAACTTTTGATCTAAGAACTGGTGTATGGCTTACAAATCAGGGAAGTACAAAGGAAATTGAATACTCCAAATCAATTATTTCTCAACTTCAGCAACTATAAAATGTGTGAATCTCAATTCCCAGAATTCCCAAAGAGCATGCTGGAAGCTGGGGAATTCTTCGAGTTTATGTCCACACAACTTAAAGTGGCCGAGTTTGAAAAATACTGCTTAAATCACAGCAGAACCAGAATTATCTGCTAATTAAAGATTTTAGTCATTTGCATCCACAAGACCTAGATCAAGCCATATATATATATATATTTAGAAAGCTGTTTTAGATCTCTGTGATAAAGTATCCACAATTTAAAAAGTGGAAGTTCTGTAAAAATGCCCAAAATAATGAGAGGACCTACATGTCAGGACATTTCAGGTTGTCTATTGGAAAGGAGAGACAGGCAGAACTTTATTCAAAACTAATCACCTACAACAGTTCATTTTGACAGAAAAAAAGCATTATAGAAGATTTGGCTTGCAAAATGCAACACAAAAACAAGTGATGCCTCCATTGCAACAGTTTAAGGTTATTTGCAAACTAATTGTCAGAGAAATAGGAAATAAAGTAAACTGGCCCAGCTAAAATGTGTGAGTATGAATTGTTGTAGCAAGGGAAAAGAAGACGGTGAATAAATTGCTAAATTAAATCAGAAAGAACTCCCCAAATTGTACTTTTGCCATCGTTAAATTGGGGTATGTATTAATTCTGGTGCCACAAATAACAAACAACCTCATTAAATGGAATGAGAGATTTGTTGGTCTCATAACAGCCCTTTTTTAAAGCAAATGGACAACAACTCCTTTCAGTTTAATCAGGGTCAGCAAAATTTCATTGGGTTCCAAGTAAAGGAAAGGAAAGAACAGTTTAAAAATTCAAGATGCACAGAATGTCCCACATTAAGAATCCAGTCTGTTCTTAATAAAATTCATGACACAGAAGTAATGTGAACTAAAACGTAGGACAACCATTGTGTAGAGCAGTGTTTCTCAACCTTAGCAACTTTAAGATGTGTGGACTTAAAGTCCCAGAATTCCCCAGTCAACTCTCACTTTTCCTCCATTTTAGACCAGTAAAAAAGAACAGAAAACGAGTTCAAATATCTCTTCTCAACTCTAAATTCCAAAGAGGAATACCAACTCCTGAAAGTCTCAGAAATTCTGGAGGTTCCAATTGTAGTGTTTAATCTTGAAATGTTTCTAATATTATTAGAACAGCATGAAATTCAGAACATTCAAAATATTTAGATAGCATAACATTGGAATACCTTATTATTTTATAGTATATAGTCATAGCAGATTTGACAAAACTATGATTCAACTCTCTCTGAATTTATAATTAGAATTGTAGCTGTGATTTCTTTCAACCATAACTGTAGGCCATTTTCAATTGTTAAGTTGTCTAAATTGCCATGATTGACTTATGATTTGATTTGGCAACTAAGAATCTAGTAAATTCTTCATTAATCAGCTTAGCCTTCTTTCCTCAGTTATGTGTAATAACCTCAATCAAGGATATATTTTCCTTATTTTCTTATAATTTTAAAATCTGTTTACTTACTTAGGATTCTTTTTCCCTTGCTAAAAC
Organism: Notechis scutatus; assembly: GCF_049901735.1. Taxonomy (NCBI): domain Eukaryota; kingdom Metazoa; phylum Chordata; class Lepidosauria; order Squamata; family Elapidae; genus Notechis; species Notechis scutatus. The sequence continues at coordinate 94,785,511 of NC_142012.1, read as the reverse complement.
TGTTCTCAACAGGACATAAATCTTAAAATTACATCTATGTTATTTTAACACACCATATTAAAATATATTTGGCCAGTCAGTTTATTGATTTGTGAATGCACTAGTAATTCTAAATAGAGGAAGAATTTAGTTACTACAATTTTCATGTTGAAAATGATTGTTATGGTTCTTGAAAGGAAAATAATGGGAACATCATCACTGCAATTTTAGGTTTCTGTACTATAACAATCACATTCTTCACATGTAGTTCCTAAAACTTGCAAGTTTCTATCAAGAACTGTTTTGATTAAAATAATTGTCAATAACAGGAAATTGTAATGGTAAATACAGCAAGTCACAAAAGGAAAGCCAGAAAATATTAGAAGATAATTAAAACTGAATGTTTTTGTTAAGATATGTGACAGAGTGAGTCCGTTTGGTCTAGTGCTTAAAGCACTAAACTAGAAGTGAGGCGGTTGTGAGTTCTAGTCTGTCTGAGGAAAGAAAGGCACCTGGGTAACTTTGGGCCAGTTATTCTCTCTCAGCCCAATCTGCATCACAGGGTTGTTGTGGTAAAAATAGGAGAAAGGAGAAATATGTATATTTGCTGCCTTGAGTTACTTAGAAAAGTAACAAAGTTGGGAAATAAATAAATAATCTGCTGCAAGTTAAAAAAGAAAAAAAAATACACAAAGTTATTTCAAATATTCTATACTTCCCATGCAAAAAGTTACAAAGTAGAAATCTTCCAGCATAATTAGTAAAAAGAATTATGTTTTACCATATGGAGATTCGTTTTTGATTAAAAAAAAAAAACCAGAAGGAAACATATTCGCCAAGTAGATGAAAAAGCAAAACAATTGGTTATAATCAAGTTTCTTTGTGGCAAATTTCCTTTTTGATCAGTTTTGAACTACCGGAACAGTAAATGTAAGTTCCTGAATGTGAAGAGATGGGTGTTTTTTTTTTTTTTTTTAAAGAATTTATACATTTCAAGTTAATCTATTTCCTGAGTTATACTGAAAAAAGCCTCTCTATATATATCAATATTTCCTTCTATCTCCACACTGTTTCATGGGTATTAAAGTGAGAACCATGCCAAAACCCACCAAAATGTTGTTGGATGTACTGTGAAATATTACTGGGTATGGGCTAGAAAGATTTCACTCTTTCTATAGAAGGCAGGACCAATATTTATATATATCTTTCTTCCTGTCCCCTGACAGAAAATTCTGTCAGTAAGGAGAATTACTTTCACACACACACACACACACACGTGTGTGTGGCTATGCACAATTAGAGTGGACATTAGCCCTGAAGTGCTATACGAGCATTTGACACACAAACACCTGAATACCCCATTTCAAGACAGGATTTTTAGATCCATCAATTGATAACCAGGTAAAACTCTGGTAAATACAACTATCAATCTGGACAAAAGGAAGTAACCTAAGGAAGCAAAGTTTCTTATGAATACAGATTGGCTTGCCAGTAGTTGCTCCTTACCTTATAGATAAGTACCAGAGAGAACCACTGTTTTAGGAAGGCTATGACATTCGCTCCTCACACTAAACAAATCACGGCCCTTTAGAGGATATGTTTATACTTGGTGGAGTCAGCCTGCCTCTCTCTCTCTCTCTCTCTCTGTGTGTGTGTGTGTGTGTGTGTGTGTGAGAGAGAGAGAGAGAGAGAGAGAGAGAGAGAGAGAGAGCATACGTTCTAGGAAGAGTTTATTCTAGGCCAAATTCTTTCCGTCACATTTCATAGAGGTTAGGCAATGAAGACAACATGTATTGTTTCATGTTGTGTGGTTTTGAAGAAACTGACTACCATTTGGAAATTGTTATTTTTAGCAATAGGAATATTCCAAATAATAGTTAGGTGATGACAAGGTGGGGATATGTGTCTAAACATGATTGCTTCCTTTGGAAAGAGTTCAACCCAAGGTTTAGAGGACATTTTTTTTCAGGCAGCTCATTGCATCTGAAACATGTTCCTTTGTTAGGAAGCGGGCCTACTTAAAATCAAAACTTCCTGATTTTAATCTTTTTCTATTTGCCTTTTTCCAGCTGACTTGTTTCCTTTAATTATGATCAACAGTTTTCAGTCTTTCTGGTGCCAGGCATTATATGCTAAAATGCAACCTTATGGTTTGATGGACTATGAATGTGCATCAGATCATCTCAAACAGCAGCCCATTGACTTAGAGTCACAATCAGATTTTTCTGTTCTACCCAGAAACACCTTCTTCAACCATTCTGCACATCTTCTCCAACCACATAGGTATCATAGCTGCCTAAAAACCCCAAAATTCAAAGGGGTTTTACCTTGCTTAGTTAGATTCAGTCCTTCCAACAGCTGTTACTGCAAGGAGATATCAAAAGATCCCCTTTGAACAGAGACTGTATCCATGAAGAGGAGGAATAATTAAAATGTTGGAACACATTATTCTGTATTGCCTACTTCTAAACAAGTGCTCAGCAGGAATTATCATCTCTATTTTTTTAACCAAATATCTTGAATAGAATAGAATACTTTATTGGACACACAAGGAATTTGTTTTGGTGTAAATAATCTCAGTATGCATTAAAAAAAAAGATACATCAGAGTTGAGAATCATCAGGTACGACACTTAATATAGTCATAGGATACAATAAGCAATCAAATCATACTAGGAAACAGCCAATATAGATCGTAAGGATACAAGCGACAAAGTTACAGTCATACAATGTTACAGTCATACAAAGTTACAGTCATCCTTACTTGTTACTGTGGGATCAATCTGATTTTATTTCCTTGTACAGTTTGTATAATTTGAAAAGTATGCCATGCTATTTCCTCTCACTCTACTTCCTCTAACTCTTTTTAGATATTTCAGAACAATTATATTGATGTGAAAAATAAATCCCAATTGTACAGAAAATCGATGTCTCCCAATGTTCACCGAATGCCAGCAAATGAAATCTTAATTTACACTTCTGTCAACAGTGGCAAAAAAAAAAATACTTAGACAAACAAACAGACAATAACAGATTATCCCTATTACATTCCAGATAAAAGCTATGGACTTATGCCCTGTAAAGTAGGCATACCCAACCTCCATTCAGCCCATTCAGAACTGGGCCACACAAGTGACATGAGCACGCTCGCACAGTTTAATTTGCGCAAGTGGCGGGCACTTGCGCGCATGTGTGAAGCTCCATTTGTGCGAGAGATGGGCACGCCTGCTGCTCACACACATGGACCTTTATGCGCATGTGCGAATGCCCACTGCTCATGCAAATGCTCAGTACTAACTCTGCAGCCATTGGACGTTTAAGAATGTTCTCACAGAGTAATTTGCATAGCAAACATAAATTGAAATCCTCTTAGGATATGGAAAAGAAACTTGCAATGTATTTGTTATGCTTGTTCCAATAATTTCCTTCCTTCTTTCCTTCCTTCCCTTCCTTCCTTCCTTCCTTCCTTCCTTCCTTCCTTCCTTCCTTCCTTCCTTCCTTCCTTCCTTCCTCCCTCCCTCCTTCCTTCCTTCCTTCCTTCCTTCCTTCCTTCCTTCCTTCCTTCCTTCCTTCCTTCCTTCCTTCCTTCCTTCCTTCCTTCTTCTTTCTTTCTTTCTTTCTTTCTTTCTTTCTTTCTTTCTTTCTTTCTTTCTTTCTTTCTTTCTTTCTTTCTTTCTTTCTTTCTTTCTTTCTTTCTTTCCCCCTCATGGGACTTTATATAAAACTGTATAGTAACAGGGAGGAAAAAAAATAATAAGCAAACACTTACCATCATCATTCTGGGCCAAGCAATCTATGAAGGCAACTGAAACTGCAATGCTTATTGCTAACCATTTTGAAAAGCCAGGCTGCTGTAGCATTTTATGTCACGCTTCAATCAAGAGAAAGCTAGAAAGAGAGAGGGTTTATGATTAATATATTATTATCAAAATGGTGCATAAATTAACAGCACTTTTTCATCTAGGAAATGATTCCAAAATGACCTGTTTTTGCAGTTTGAGAACCAAGGCTATGGGTGGGGGGTGGGGAAATAGCATTACAAATAAAAGCTCAGTCCATTAACATAGCCTTAAATTATCCTTGCTCTGAAATACCATAGGTTAAACCTTGCCATGGAAAACGCCCCAACTATAAAAATTTTTAAGAAAGATATTTCCTCCTTTGTAACTTGCCCGTTCATCCTTTGCAATGCTTTTAACAGCTGAAACCATTCAGTTCCTTTTGGTTTTTTTTAGTATGTCTACTTATGGAAGAAATGAGTAGGGTTTGAACTTTCCCCTGTTGTCCATTAAAGGACATAATCACAATGCCAGTTTTTACCCATTAGCTCCTCACATTGACATTCCATTTGCATTCCCAAAATGATTCAGGAGGGCACCAATTTGACCACTGCGATTTCAGATATATCAACAGCACTGTGAAAATTAGACTTGTGAGGACATATTTTGACTGCTGAAAGCCTACACTATCTAAATTGCAATGCATAGCTAATACACTCGTCCCTCTCAAGCAGACTGTTGTTACAATAGCATTAGCAATAGCACTTATATACCGCTTTATAGTGCTTTACACTTCCCTCACTAAGTGGTTTACAGAGTCAGCCTATTGCCCCCAACAATTTGGGTCCTCATTTTATCCACCTCGGAAGGATGGAAGGCTGAGTCAACCTTGAGCCTGGTGGGATTTGAACTGCCAAATTGTAGGCAGCTGGCTGCAGAGGTAATTTGCAGTACTGCACTCTAACCATTGCGCTCCTCCTCCTACAAGCTGCATTTGGAAATACAGGTAGTCCTGGATTTACAATAGTTCATTTAGTGACCGTTCAAAGTTACATCACTGAAAAGGTGACTTATGACTGTTTTCACACTTACAACCGTTACGGCATCCCCGTGGTCATGTGATCAAAATTCAGATGTTTGGCAACTGGTTCCTATTTAGGATGGTTGCAGTGTCCTGGGGTCATGTGATCATTTTTTGCAAACTTCTCACAAGCAAAAATCAATGGAGAAGCCATTTCACTTAACAATCGTGTTACTAATCTAACACATGCAGGCATTCGCTTAACAACTGTTGCAAGAAAGGTCATAAAATGGGGCAAAACTCACTTAACAAATGTTTCACTTAGCAACAGAAATTTGGGGTTCAATTGTGATCATAAGTTGAGGGCTACCTTTAAATTAAAATCCCGCCCATGCTGCCTAAAAATAGTTGTAAAATAGGCAACATTTTAATGGTTACAATATTCTCACCTCCATTACAACAGTGTTGCCCAATCTAAAAATCATAGTTACTTTATCACAAATACTTACCTAAGTCTTTCTGCAAATTAGCAACCACAATGAAATGACAAGTTATACTGCCAAGTCCCCTTTGTGTAAAAATAAAACTGAAATAAAGCCTAAAATTAAACATCCCCAAATAAAGCAACAGAAAGGAGAAAACTAAACAATAAAGCAAAGGAATAAAGGAGAATAATACAACAACCTCAGTGAAGTTTTTTTTAACAATACAGTAGAACAGTAAAGGATTAACCATCTAATTTAATACTTTTTTTCCCTGTTGGTCCATAATTGTGTGACTTTATGTCTTAGCTTTGTGAGCCCAGCTTCTTTTTTGAGTTTATTTTATTTCCAATGTTTTTTATTGTTTCTTTCTATTTTCTTTCTTATTGTTTAACAATTGCTAACGTCAAAACTATTCTACTTTCAGACTAAAATCATTTCAACCGTTGCTATCCTTTCTCTCCCAGAAGTCATTTTTTTGTCTTTTCTATCAGAGTTGTCCTGGGAGTTGACAAGAGAGCTTGACTGAACACTCCTGATATTTCAACTTTTTTTTTTCCTGGTAGGTAGGGGAAAACAAAAACAAAAACCCAGCATCAGTTCTTTCAATTAACTAAATATTTGGGAAATAATTTGGGAAATAAATATTGATATATTTGAAGTGCAGCTAGAATTCTTTTAAAATGTGGATGTAGAACAAAGAAGAATGTAAATGGACAAAATAGATTTATCTGAAATGGTCTAGGGTTTCCAAAAACAAGAACAGGTGATTGGACTAAAAGTCCTGAAAGGCCCCTTCCAATTGTTATTCTATAAAGAACGAAAGATGACAAAATTGATTTTAGACAAGTATAAACTATATAACACTGTAATAATTCTCCCATTCAGTCCCTTGGCGACCATCCGATTCACTGCATTTCCTGTCGTTTTTCATAATGCTTATAATTACAGCTAGAAAATAGGAAATTGGCAGACTGCAAAAGCACCAAACACATATTAATCTGCCACAAGATCCCAAAGGTCTCACAGGGTTATATCTTGTTTTCTTTCAAGTATTTGATTCTCCTTGTCTCCATAGCATCTTTCATTTCGTTTCATTTTTTCAAGACATTTTAAGACTGCTTCTCACACATACTCTTGATTTGTCCTCTGAACCCAGGTTTATTTCCTATCTACCATTTAGTCCAAGTTTTAGGCAACAATATAAAATCTACCTACATTTACTTAAAATCATCATTTGGAAATAAAAGGTGAGAAGCCTTTGCATGTTATTTAATGAATCTTATAAAATATTTTTAGAGGATTATGTGCATGTCTATCTACTGCCAGTAAATTGCCTTGTGACATTTTTTGTGAACAAAAGTTCTATATATTAGGAATTTCATTTAAAAAGAAACATAAATCTTCAGTGACGGGAATGAAGTTTAGTTCTAAGTTAATGAGATCAGTAGTAATGAAATGCATAGTTTTCAGGGATATGATTGCATGAGTTTCGAATACAAAATCTTTTTACTTTGGTGGTCTCAGCAATGCATTCGGTGATGAATGAATGAATATATATATATATATTCTCATTCATTCATTCATTCATTCTTAAGTTTTCACGGGTACTTAAGTTTTCACTTATATGTATGGTATTCAGCTTTGTTCGGGTATTTTCCCACGTCATTATAGTTGTGCTTTTAAAGTTGTAGCAACGTTTCGGCAGAATCTCATGCCATCATCAGGCTTCTGTATTGTGTTCATCTGTGAGTCAGACTTTTACAGTCGTTTCAGCTTTAAATTTGGGACTAGCCTACTGCTGTGCCAGAATGGTTTTTTCTTCATCCTGATTCGTTGGGAGTCTTGGTCTGTGTTTATTGGTCTTGGAGTTTGCTGTGTTCTGCTTGATTGGTGTTTCTGATATCTTCTGTCTGTTTTGTGGCTCTTTTTGTATCTTGATTGGCTGGCAACATTGTGTTTCTGTATTGGAGGCTTTTAGTGCAGCTTGGCTCCGAGTAATTGGACGGCTATCATTTGTTAGGAAGCTAGGTTTCATCTGGGTGCCTGGTTGGGGTATGTTTTAGCTGGAGGTATCAGGGGGGATCTGTTTGTGCCCAGGTGTTTGCCTGGCTAGTGGTGTAGAAATTTTTTTGTTTGTGAGTGCAGGCTTCCAAATGATTGGCAGTCTGGTGGAATCATCTCTTCTATTCATGCCTTCAGGTCTTTTTTCAATCTCTATGGCTTCTCTGATAATTCTGCGGCTGGGGTTTTCTATAGTGGCTAGGGTTTTGGTGCCATTTAAGTTGATGCTATGACCTGTGGCTTTCATGTGTTGAACTAGTGAGGAAGTGTGTTCCAGCTTTTTTACTGCATTTTTGTGTTCATCCAGGCGGGTACTTATTCTTCTATTGGTCTGTACATATATTGGTCTGTATCCCGCCTGGATGAACACAATACAGGAACACAATGTTGCCAGCCAATCAAGACACACACAAAAAAAGCCACAAAACAGACAGAAGATATTAGAAACACCAATCAAGCAGAACACAGCAAACTCCAAGACCAATAAACACGGACCAAGACTCCCAACCAATCAGGATGAAGAAAAAACCATTCTGGCACAGCAGTAGGCTGTGTAAGGCTATATAATCATATATATATATTATTAAAAAAAGAAAAAGAGCATAAAGCAGATCAGAGGCCATATTAATTTCCTGTGGGCATTGTACTAACTTCATTCTAGGCTTGATTTATTTTAGGGAAGCAAAGACCAAAAAATACCTGCTTATGATATCTTTTACCAACAGATATGAGAGGACATAAGCAAATTATATGCCATTCATTGATAAGATCTAGACAAGGTTGTCAAAAAATGTCCATTGTGTGGGTTTATTAAATTAAGATATGCTATAGAATAGTACTGCTTGTTTGAGTTTTTGTATATAACATACAAAAGAAATCCATTACACTGGATGTTTCAGAAAGTTCTATAGAGTAGGAAAACAATGCTCCCTCAAGCCCTCCTAATAGTGTGTGAATCACTCAAGAACTTTTGTAAATATTTACAAAAGATAACTCATTAAACAAATCAGCATAGTTATTTTACAGCTCTTGTATTGGTTAATTTTTAGTCTGTCCTGGTACTTGGTTGGAAATCAGAATGCATCATTCCTATTCCTATCCTTTCCTTCCTTCCTTCCTTCCTTCCTTCCTTCCTTCCTTCCTTCCTTCCTTCCTTCCTTCCTTCCTTCCTCCCTCCCTCCCTCCCTCCCTCCCTCCCTCCCTCCCTATTAGCTGCAATTGAAATATTATCAATAAATGAGAAACAACTCTAATGATTGTAACCCTTTCAGTAGGTCATAAAAATTGAATAAGTAAATATAAAAATCTTAATATTCACAATACAATTATACATTCAGAAGAAACAATGCAAAAAAGCAATTAAAATCATAACCTGCAAATAATACAATAAACAAGGAAATGGGATCATTTACATTCAAAGACCCTCTTTAATATCTCAATTTTAATAATTGTTAAATCCTAAAAGTTGGAGAGGTGATTGAATTTCAGGGACCAATATTTTCTGGAATGTCAGTTTTTTTACTAAAAATAGTGAACAACTATTAACTGCAGGAGATTGTAGATGATGAGGAACTGCAGAGAGAATCACCTTGAAGGACAGGAAAAAGAACCGCTACCAAGACCTGGCCAAGAACCTAAGTTGAATGAATGTCTTAGTTGAGCTCCTTCCTAGTTCCCTGAAGAAAAACGGAGGGAAAGACATTCAGAAGTGCAAGATTATGTTTCTATAGATGTTATAATTGAAGTGGTCCTGGCCTATATGTCATTGGTTTCTTAGTCTGGTCTACTATGTATGGCTGGTATGAATAGAATGCTTGAATGTATATCTCAGAAGAAGCATAATAGAAAATCAGCTTAGAAATGTTCTAAGAGATTTCAAAGAGTTTTCATCTTCATTACTCATTGTAGCTGAGAGTGAGAAATTGTTTATTTTTTATTTAAAAAAAAAAAAAGATTATCCCAGACTTTCTACCTTACTGAAAACCATGTTGTTCTTGCTTCCTTGGTTTTGCTAGTTTACCATTAGCAGTTTCTCCTGGAAGCTCTGATTTAGGCAGATAGAAATTGGGTTGCAGGAACAGTCCTGGAGATGCCTTAATGGTAAGTAATGAAGGACTTTGAAAGTGAGAATCTATAGGAGGACTGGAAGAAACTGGGGGGCAGAGTTAAAAGAGGAATCAGCCTAGAATCCCTACAAGCAAACTAAGTCCAACCTCCCTTGAATTCTGTTGAACTTTATCTAATTCCAAGATGCTCTCACTTGAGAATATTCCTGTGTAAAGGCATGACTAGCAATTAATTAGTTTAATTGAACCTTCATGTGTGGACCTGATATTTTGTAACTAACAGAATCAACACTTTTAATTGCATATGGAGCTGATAGGAAGCCAATGCAAATTCCAGAGCACTATGATCATGTTTATGTATAACCCCCCCCCGCCGCCGCCGCCGCCGATTGAGTCATTGTTGCAAGATCCATTGTTGCTGAAGTCGTATTTCCTACAATCACATTTGGTGCAGTTAACCTTGAGTTTGTATCTATTGTGTGCTCTTGTATTGTTGTAGTTGAAGCTGAAGTATTCATTGACAGGTAAGCCATTGCAATGTATGATTTTATATACCTTAGCTAGATCAGACTGAAGAATTCAAGGTTTTCTAGGTCTAGAATTTTAGGTCTGGTAGCATAAGGTATTCTACAATGAGTAGAGGAGTGGAGAACTCTTCTTGTGAAATATTTCTGGACTTTCTCAACTGTGCTAATATCAGATACGTAATGTGGGTTCCAGACTGATGAGCTATATTTGAGTATTGGTCTAGCAAGTGTTTTGTATGCTCTAGTTAGTAGTGTAATATTACCAGAGAAAAAGCTACATAGGATTAGGTTAACAACTCTTAATGCCTTTTTGGCTATGTAGTTACAGTGGGCTCTAGCACTTAGATCATTAGAGATGAGTATTCCAAGGTCCTTTACAGAGCTTGGATCATCAACAAGGTCTTGACTATTCAGCTTGTATTTTATTTTCTGATTCTTTTTGCCAATATATAAGACAGAGCATTTATTTGTTGAGATTTGAAGTTGCCATTTGTTTGACCATTCTGATACGTAGTCGAGATCTTTTTGAAGGGTAGCAGTATTGTCTGTGTTATTGAACAACTTTACATCATCAGCAAAGAGAACACAGTTGCTCTTAATGTGATCACAGAGGTCATTTATGTAGAGTATGAAGAGAGTTGGTCCTAGAACACTGCCTTTGGGAACAATTTACAGGCCAGAATCAATCCATTATAGCATAACTAGGTGCTATTTAGTCACCACAATAGATTCTGTGCCTTGAGAAGCTGGACTCCTATGCAATAATATTTACATATTAAACATGTACTCAGGTTGTTTTCTTAGACAAGGACCATTGTGTGACCTAATACTAGTCAATAAATGTATTCATAGGAAGCATTACTATAGCTCTTAAGCTTTATTGTTTTGCTGAATGTTTGATTTACTGCCAAAAGGTAAGTCATGAGACTTACCTTTAAGATAGTCATGAGAACAAACATCAGCATGTCATATGCAAATTGTCCCAAATAAGATATTTTGCTCATTCATTTATTTATTCATAACATTGAAATCTGAGTGGAGTACATTCAAAGAACAAGAGATCATCTGATGATAGACACAAACCTCAGGAGGAATGTCACAGCTTCTTTTAATTCAATCTTAAATTACATCTAGATATGTAGTTGAAAGCTACAGCTAGCTGAATCTTCACTTCAGCTAGAAATTTTAACCAGTTTGTCTCCAAGTTATATTTATGTATATATATTTCTCCCCCTTTTACTTTGCTTTTTGAAGTTTCTCTGAATAATTGTTCACCTTCTGCCTAATATCCCTGCAGTCTTTTTAAAAGCTGAGATAGGTGAATTCTGTAGCAGGTTAACATCCCAATCATAAACATGCTTACTCAGAAATAAAATTTCTCTGTGTTCAATGTGGTTAACTTCCAAGTATGTATGGAATGCAGCCTATGGATACAAAAGTGCATCCTTCAGTTTCAAATTTAAATTAGATTCACATCTACAGGTAAAACTCAAAAAATTAGAATATCATGCAAAAGTTCATTTATTTCAGTAATACAACTTAAAAGGTGAACCTAATATATGAGATAGACTCATTACATGCAAAGCAAGATAATTCAAGCCATGGTTTGTCATAATTGTGATGAGTATGGCTTACAGCTCATGAAAACCCCAAATCCACAATCTCAGAAAATTAGAATAGTACATGCAATCAATAAAACAAGGATTGTACATAGAACAATATCAGACCTCTGAAAAGTATAAGCTTGCATATGTACTCAGTATTTGGTTTGGGCCCCTTTTTCAGCAATTACTGCCTCACTGCGGCATGGCATGGAAGCTATTAGCCTGTGGCACTGCTGAGGTGTTATGGAAGACCAGGATGCTTCAATAGCAGCCTTTAGCTCTTCTGCATTGTTCGGTCTCATGTCTCTCATCTTTCCCTTGGCAATGCCTCATAGATTCTCTATGGGGTTCAGGTCAGGCGAGTTTGCTGGCCAATCAAGCACAGTAATCGTATGGTTATTGAACCAGGTTTTGGTGCTTTTGGCAGTGTGGGCAGGTACCAAGTCCTGCTGGAAAATGAAGTCAGCATCCCTATATAGCTCGTCTGCGGAAGGAAGCATGAAGTGCTCCAAAATCTGCTGGTAGACAGTTGTATTGACCCTGGACTTAATGAAGACAGTAGACCAACACCAGCAGATGACATGGCTCCCCAAATCAACACAGAATGTGGAAACTTCACACTGGACTTCAAGCATCTTGCAGTGTGTGTCTCTCCATTCTTCCTCCAGACTCTGGGTCCTTGGTTTCCAAATGAAATGCAAAAGTTGCTCTCATCAAAAAAGAGGACTTTGGACCACTGAGCAACAGACCAGTTCTCTTTTTCTCTAGCCCAGGTAAGACGCTTCTAACGTTTATTGTTCAGGAGCGACTTGACAAGAGGAATATGACATTTGAAGTCCATGTCCAGGATCCGTCTCTGTGTGGTGGCTCTTGATGCACTGACTTCAGCCTCAGTCCACTCTTGTGAAAGTCCCCAACACTTTTGAATGGCCTTTTCCTAACAATCCTCTCCAGGCTGCCTGTCATCCCTGATGCTTGTGCACCTTTTTCTTCCATACTTTTCCCTTCCACGTGACTTTCTATTAATACAGCACTTTGGGAACATCCAACTTTTTTTGCAATTACCTTTTGAGGCTTTCCCTCCTTATGGAGGGGGTCAATGATGGTTTTCTGCACAACTGTCAGGTCAGCAGTCTTTCCCATGATTGTGCTTCCTACTGAACAAGACTGAGAGACCATTTAAAGGCTCAGGAACCCTTTGCAGGTGTTATGGCTTAATTAGCTGATTAGAGTGGGACACTTTGAGCCTAGAATATTGAACCTTTTCACAATATTCTAATTTTCTGAGATTGTGGCTTTGGGGTTTTCATGAGCTGTAAGCCATAATCATCTCAATTGTGCCACATTACATTGTGCTTGAATATTACATTGCTTTGCATGTAATGAGTCTATCTCATATATTAGGTTCACCTTTTAAGTTGCATTACTGAAATAAATGAACTTTTGCACGATGTTCTAATTTTTCGAGTTTCACCTGTACTTCTGAGGAAACTAGTGTTCTAATTTACTTATTCCACTGCCTGAAAGGCTCGCATGGTTGTTTAAATAATTCAAAATATACCAGAAGGAATTTGATGAAAGCCTTCTACTCACACACATATACACACAAAAATTCTGTCAGAGGGAAAGATGCATTAATTTGCCTTCCTGATAGTTTCCTCACCATTCTATGGGGTTTTCCCATCCTCCAGAAAAATTCTGAGCCGATATGGAGGGAAACAAGCTCCTTCTAGATGTAATATCACCATAATATTAGAAAATGATGGTTTAGATTTTGTCCAATGTCAATATAGAGTTCTACCACATCAACTTTTATTTTCAAGAAATATGTTCTTATCTTGGCAACTCAGAGAATGACACAGACTTTACTATTGGCTGATGAAATGCACATAAATGCAGCTTATTTGTTCCTAAAATATGTGAGTGGCACCAACCAAGACAGACAAACAAAGAGAGAAAGAAGAGGCAGAGAAAATAAATTAAAAGCCCATTCAGAGCAGGTAGACAAGTGACCCAGTTAACACACGATGATTATAAAGTGGTTTTAATGTAGCCAAAACAACAACAACAAAAATCAGAAGGTGTCTGGTAGCTCCTTCTAACAAATTTATTAAATGGCACAGGCTTTTATGAACCACAATTCACGTCATCAGAATAGCTACACTGAAGGAGGACTATTAAATGAATAGAACTATTCTGAATAAAAATTGCTCGTCGGAAAAGATGCTATAAATGTATTCTGATTTTTTTTTTGCTTTCTGAGACAAACATGGCTCTTATTCTGTAATATATTTAATGTGTGGCCAGAAATTCCCAGATAAATAATTATGGTAGATGCCAGTTGCACTGTTACAGTGCAGAGATTTTTCTTGCAAAGACAACTTTGTTTTTGCTGTTTAGCGGCAAAATAATTTTCACAGCAGCAGTGAGTAAAACAGCAGATGAGCTGTATACGGCTTTTTTTTTCTTAAAAAAAAAATAGTAATGGATCTCTGTGCCTGGCTATAGTACATTTCATTCATACAACCGATGGCCAATATATCCAGCCAAGATTTCTGAATATATGGAAGCATATTTAAACCTCCTTGGTGATCTAGTTATGAGGTAATGATAATAATGGAATGAAGAATTGGTTTTACTGTAGATGCACAGCAATGGAAATTTCTTCCAATTCAGTGGGATTTATTCAAAATACAGAATTAACCAGGTGATTGCTGATTTGCATATTTTCACAATAAACACTTTACATTAAGGGATCATTTATCATTTTATCTTCCACATATTCTTATGAATAGCTGCAGTGCTCAGATATCTCAGCAGACAGGAGGGTGGGGAAAGAGTACAGATGGTGTTTGGAAGGTGACTTGAAGACTACCATATTTATCTTCTAAAAGAGCTTATGTCCTATGAAAGGTGCATTTTCTCAGGTGTTATAAACACCTTGGTCATTGTTGCATTTTCCTACCTTAAAAACACTGTTATTGCTAGTATTCTGTAACCCTTAAAATTATGTCCTTCTTCTCTAAAACAACACTTTCTGTACCTCTACATGGCACTCATAGAGGCATGTAAATTGGTGGTGATTGCGAAGGTACTTTAAACAGAATGGCATCTGCACATTAAGTCTTACAGTGTATAACAAGAAAGCTATAAAGCCAGTGAAAGATAATGCCATGGCTACAAACTTTGATAATAAATCCTTAGTTGCTCTAAAGGTTTCTGCAGTGTCTTTTCAATTTCTGGTCAATTGCTTTTATGCTATCTCTTTGTATAACCTTGCTATTCTAATTTGCAAGGAAAAAAAACATTAAAATTTAACATCTGTTACATTACTAATACTGGGTATCCCATGGAAAAACCAATAAAAGTAGGCCTAATTAGAGCCTTAATTTTCAGTTGTAATTTAATAGTAAAATATTATTTTTCTTTATTAAAGTATAAAAGCAGCAGAGAAAGGAATCTTCATCTGCAGCTGTGAGGTTGTTTCATAATACATTAAAATATCATTAGTGTTTCATTACCTAAGTTGCTGCTGGACTAAAATAAATGAAAAGCTAAATGTCTAACAGTGTCCAACATATTTTACATAAGAAATGTAGAAATGTAGAGGCAGATGTTTTTCTCTCAGGGCACAATGAAAATATATCTACTGAACAAAACTCTGCATTGGCAATAGGAAGGGCATCCGGCCAGTAAATAGTCAGCTCCATTCAGTTGCCCAGACTTCACCCCGCAAGGGATTATGGGGTCATTAAAAGGAGATGTGTACATCCCATTCTCAGAAACAAACCACTTGTTTGTTAATTTTTACTGACTGAAATTTTTCATTTATACTTGTATAGCAATTCATGATTATAGACATTTGAAGAAACAATTTAATACAATTTTAGCTTGCTCCACAACTATCAACCACTGCTAAAAAGTCCTGAAGCTTTTTTTTTAATCCTAAAAGTGTATTTCTGCTTCATGTTCTATTAAAGAGTTTTGTAATGTTTAAGATAATTGGCTTTAATTTAGTTAAATAATTCTAAATTCTTGAACAATTTGCTCTGTTCCATAATTAATTCGATCTCAGAACTGTAGAGTCCGTAATAGTCCTTCTTCTTAAATCTGTAAGTGCCCTTATGATAAATAAGCTAACACCTTTTAATACTTTGCACATATAACAGCATTTTTTTTCTAGTATATTTTAAAACCAATAATTTACATTGCCAATCCTTACATAATTGCTCAGCACACTAGATGTTTCCTATAAGATGTGTGGTTTGAAAGACTTTGACAAATTGATGAACATTGGCTCATGGTCAGAGCTGTGGAATTAAGCTTCTACAAATTAGCTTCCAAACCCCAGTCCTCATTCAGTGGCTGAAAATACTCAAGAGGTCATCATACCAACTCCCCACATCCCAATATTTTCTATTTATGGAATTGTAGGTGGAGTAATGATAGTCCTACAAGAATCCCAAGCACACAAAAAATCAGAAAATAGGACTTCCGGTTTGTCGGCCCGCGGCGGCAGGGATTTGCGAAGCTGCGCGATCCCTGCCGCGCTAACCCGTTTTGGGGCTCCGACCCAGCCGGTACGGAGCTAGGCTGCCCTGCAGGGGCAGCTGAAGGTAGGGGGATCCGGAGAAGGGTTTGGGGTGCTGCAGACCCCCTCCTGGCCGGCAGAACCCCTTTTCCCAGGACGGTGCAGCGGCGGTCCGTAATGGCCGCCACAAAGAAGCTGGCAGCCGGGTAAGAATGCGCAGGAGGAAGTGGAGAAAGTGATTGAGAGGAGAAAGTTTTTCTTGGCTCCTAGGACTCTAAGACATATTTAATAAAATTCCTGAAAAGTATGACTTTCTGAATAATACCTGCCAGAAGAGGAAAAAGCGGCTGCTTGAAGGTGCTGAAAGGATAGCTTTCCCTCTTTTCCTACGGAATAAATAACTGGATATTAAGAAACCTATCTTTTTAGGTGGAAATTGGTTTTAAGCGATGAGTGGGAAGAGAGGATTAAAAAGAAAATATTTGTATGCTAAGATTTGTTGGAGCAGATGCCTTAAGGATTTGAAGACTAGAATATATTGTAACAAGACTTTAAACAGATTTGGACTTTCTTTCTCTTTGATTGATATCACCCCAGAAGGAGAAAGTGAGAACTCTGCCTTGGTTTGGACTGATTGATAACTTTGGGACTGTTTTATCTTTTTTATTTTCTTTTGAATATTCTGGTTGTTGTAAGAAGAAAGAAGGAGAAAAGAAAAGAAAAGATTTATAATGGCTCTTTCTGTTGAGGAACTAAGAAATGGTGTGGAAGAAGCTTTCCTTTTCTTAGAAATGGCACTTACTAATTATCAACAAAAATTACAACAGATGAAGACAGCAGAGGAACAAGAAAGAAAGGAAGGAGCCATCTTTAATGAATCTCAGAATTTGATCCAGAAAAAGGAAGAGAGAAAGAAAAGAAAAGAAGAGAAAAGAAGAAAACTAAAGGATTTAAGGACTTAAGATCTAAAAAACATTTAAGAAAGGGAAAAATAAAGTGCAAAACCAACATGATGATTGTAAACAAAGGGGAAAAGAAATACGACAGAGAAGGGAAGCCGGTAAGGCAGAGGCTAGAAGAAGGGGGGTAGAAAGGTTTGTTGGGAAAAGAAAGAAAGGGAAAAGGTGGAGAAAAAGCTACAACGTTTTGAAATTAAATGGAAAAAGGAATTTTTATGGATAATGGATAAAGTATAATTTTTTTTTTTTTAAAAAAAAAAGATTTTGCAAGGTACATAAGATGAGATGGTAGTATTGCAATGGTTTAAGAGTTGATAAGAGATTAAAATGTTAAAATGTTTAAAAATGATTGGTTTTAAAACTTAATAATAGGAGAGGTTTAGAATATTGTTTTAATTAAAGAGTTTAATAAAATTATGGTATTGATGTTATTATAAAATTTTTATTATAGTATTTCTCTTTAATATTTGGATTTATTCTCTAATTATGCACTTAATTGTGTTGGATGTATTAGTTAGATAGAATGTACCAAGCAAAATCTGATTGGGTATTAGATATTATTTTAAAGATTAATTTGATTAACTTAGGGGAGATAGAAAGGCATCATACTCTGATTAATGATTTCAGGAGAAACTGATTTTCTTTTTTTCATAAGGGATGAGACAAAGAGATGATAAAAAATGGACAAAAGATACAAATATAATGATTTAAACTAAGATGATTAATTAAGGTAGAATTAAGAAGTGTGAAATATGTGGAGAAGTTAATATAGAAGGCTTAGAATGGTAAATAAAATAAGTAATGATATGTAAGATGAGCATGAATATAATTGAAGTCCATGAAGAGAGAGACACCTGGGTCCAAGTTACTTTCCAAAAGATATTTTTTTATGTTTTGTGTGTTGTGTGTATATGTCTTTTTGGGGGAGAATTGGTAAAAACTTGTAGAAATATAGAATGAGAATAATGGTAACTAAGTCAGAAAGAAACAGATGAAATAATAATAATGATATTGAATAAGAGTAAAAGAGAAGTAAAGAGAAATTGAATAAGAGGTTTTGGTATATTATATGGAAATGGTTTAAAACAGAATCATAATTTATCTGACTTGTTAAATTTACAAGGGAAAAAGGTTTAAACATGTAATGAATAATGATAATTTGTGTGTTTTAAAAATTAATAAAACTTGTTTTTTAAAAAAAAAAAAAAATCAGAAAATAAAATACAGGCTGAATAGTCAAGACCTTGTTGATGATCCAAACTCTGTCAAGGATCTTGGAGTACTCATCTCTAATGATCTAAGTGCTAGACCCCACTGTAACTACATAGCCAAAAAGGCATTAAGAGTTGTTAACCTAATCTTACGTAGCTTTTTCTCTGGTAATATACACTAATAACTAGAGCATACAAAACACTTGCTAGACCAATACTAGAATACAGCTCATCAGTCTGGAAGCCACATTACGAATCTGATATTAACACAGTTGAGAAAGTCCAGAAATATTTCACAAGAAGAGCTCTCCACCCTTCTACTCGTCGCAGAATACCTTATGCCACCACACTTGAAATTCTAGACTTAGAAAACCTAGAACTATGCCGCCTTTGGTCCTATCTTAGTATATAAAATCATACATTGCAATGTCCTACCTGTCAATTAATACTTCAGCTTCAACCACAACAATACAAGAGCACACAATAGATACAAACTCAAGGTTAACCGCACCAAACTTGATTGCAGGAAATATGACTTCAGCAACAGAGTGGTCAATGTCTGGAATACTCTACCTGACTCTGTGGTTTCTTCCCCAAACCCCAAAAACTTTAACCTTAGACTGTCTACTATTGACCTTACCCCTTTCTTAAGAGGTCTGTAGGGGGTGTGCATGCCTACTGTCCCTGTCCTATTGTTTCTTTTATTTATTTTTAATGTTTCTTATATGTATCCATGTATTCATAACTATTGTTTTTACTTATACCTATTATCTTGTAAGCAATTGACAAAATAAATAAATAAATAAATAAATCTCTTCCTAATGTGCCCCTCTCCCCATGTGTATATGTGTGTATGTGTAAGAGAGAGACAGAGACAGAAACAGATTGAGAGAGATATATAACTCCAGAAATTCAGAATAACAGAGTCGGAAGAGATCTTGGAGATCCATTCTAACCCCTGGTTCAAGCAGGAGATCCTATAAAGTGATGGCACCAAGTGCCCACAATGCCTGAAATGCAATACCTGACTCTGTTGTTACATCCTCCACTCCTTTAACCTCAAACCATCCACTGTTGACCTCACCCAATTCCTAAGAGGTCCGTAAGGGGCGTGCATAAATGCACCATCGTGCCTCCCATCCCTGTCCTTTTGTACCCATTTATTCGTACCTATTTCCTGTATTCTTACTCATGTTTATACTTATATCTATTATCTTGTAAGCGATTGACAAATCAAATTAATAAAAATAAATAAAAACGTGTGTGCAAACCACCAAAATGCAATGCGCATGGGTCCCTCGTGCATACACTCCATGCATGCGCGGCAGAAACCTGAAGACCAGCTGGCCATGGGAAGCATGCAAGCATGTACAGTGGAGCTAAACTGGGGCAATGGCTTGTGTGCCAGCAGGGAGGGCTCTGCATGCCACCTCTGGCATACATGCCATAGGTTCACCATCATCGTCCTATAGCATTTCATACAAATGGCTATTCAATCTCTTCTTAAAAACCACTGGTGTTGGGCACCCACAACTTCTGGAGACAAGCCATTCCACTGATTAATTGTTAATTAATTGTGTCAGGAAATTACTCCTTTGTTTTAGATTGGTTCTTTCTTTGATTAATTTCCATCCGTTATTTCCTGTCATACTTTCAGGTGCTTTGGAAAATAGGTTAAGGCTCTCTTCTTTGTGGCAGCCCCTCAAATATTGTAACACTGCTATCATGTCACACCTAGACTAGATATTTTTTTCTAGAAATTTCCCTTTTTTCATTAGATATACCCAATTCCTGCATATGCTTTAGTCTCCAGTCCCCTAACCATCTTTGTTGTTCTTCTATGCATTTCTGCAGAACATATTTTTGCAAGAGAAGGAAGTGTGGAAAATTGAGAGACAATGAATAAGAAATATTATTCAGAGAAGGGGACATAGAGCATTCTTATATAGCACTGTGACAAGTTGACAACTTCAGATAAAATACAAGCAAAAATATAGGCACTCCAGTAAAACCATATGCTTCAATGAATCCCTATGTAAATAGAAGATGACATGACCTCTACACGGTACTAAGTTAAATACAAAACCTTTTTGCAGATTGGCATGCCAAGTTATTATTTATGTGCAGTTGTTCACATATTCAAAATATGGAAAATTGAATATGGCAGGTAAATTTACATTTTAGGTGGTAGAGCAGTATAGAACTGTCTGATAATAAATTAGTAATGGTTAACTATAGAAAAAAATTAGCACACTTGCAAAAGTGTGCATTTTAATTTAATCCAAATTATACCAATTTCTTCCTAGTTCACATATTGTCTTTCACTAAGATTTTATTAATTTTTCAAATCAAATTATATTTTTTCTGATAAAACATAAAAGGATGAAGTTAACAAAATAAAAAGTAGGCACAACTACTTTGCATGTTTTTTTGTTATGAAATTTATACCCTGCTTTTCTGCTAACAAATGTACTCAAACAAACAAAATATACAAAATGTAAAACAGGCATACATACATACAAAAATACATACATACAGTCAAATATCTTGACTGTAAATTAGCAATGGAAAGATTGACAAACAATATGCATCTTTGTCATTTTCCCAAGTGTAGCATCATTCACAAATCAACAAAACAGGTACTAAAGATTTTAGTAGGGAAGCAACATCAAAAGGCCTTGTTTTGATCTGAGAAATCAGGCAGGTTGATCAATTGCACATTAGAGACTTTGGACTTTGAAGATCAATACTAACACATAACATTTGTGCCCAGTAGGCAATTTATGGTGATTTAAATGGCACTGGCTACTCCAGGATAACAATAGGAGTCAGTTTGGTCTGGTGCTTAAGGCTCCAGGCTAAAATGCAGGAAACCGTAAATTCTAACCTCACCTTAGCCACGAAAGCCAGCTGGCTGGCTTTGGCCCAGTCATCTCTCTCAGCCCAACTCACCTCACAGGGCGGTTGTTGTGGGAAAAACATGAAGAGGAAGGTATGTTGGATATTATTGCTGCCTTGAGTCATTTATAAAAACAATAAAATTGGGATACAAATAAACAAATAAATAAAATCCCATTCAGCCATAATTATTTTATTTAAAATAAATGGTCATGGACCAAAACAAGCTCTAATAGATTTAGCCACAATGGACTGGTTTAAAATAAATTTTAAAAAGGATCTCTGGGAAACTTTGCAACAAATCTTTATTTCAACTATTTCTTTGCTACAGTTTCCATTCTAAGTCAGTAACATGGTTGATAAATGAATTTGGCTTCCCCTTTGATTTTGCTTGTGTGGCAACTGGTGATCACATGACCCCAGGATACGGCAACCATTATAAATGCATTCCAGTTGCCACAAATGCCCACATTTTGATCACATGATCATGGGAATTCAGATTCTTATACCCAGTGCACATTTTTTTAATTTGTCTTTGCCATTACATGACATTCTGTTTTCAGTCAGGAAATGATCCCTTTCTATTCTATCACTGCATAATAGATTATATTATTAGATCATAAATTAGTGGTTTATGACGTAATGGGTTTACAGAGTTAGTGTGGAACTAATGCAGTCCTAGGGATAGATATTAACAGAGGGACAGAACCAAGATCACCTGAAGTGCCTTGGTAAGACCACACTTGGAACATTGCATGCAGTTTTGGTCACCATGATATAAAAAAAAATTAAAGCAGTTAGTCCCCTTTAACAATTTGAACAAAGCAGTTAAAAGACGAACAGTGATAGAGGCAAGCATTTCATATTGACTCGTCAGTACCAAACCATATTACTGTAAGTTTGGTATTGACGAGTCATTAGGAAATGCTTATAAAAACAGTGTTGAGACTCTAGAAAGAATGCAGAGAAGAGCAACAAAAACGACTATGGGACTGGAGGCGAAAACATATAAATGATTGCAGAAACTGAGTACGTCTAGTTTAATTAAAAGAAGGATTGAAGTGACATGATAGCAGTGTTCCACTATCCAATATCTGTTGTGGCCCGCTGGTGGCTAGCAGAGCTGGCAGCAACTCAGAGAGTGAAGAGGTTGGGGAGGAACATGGGCCAGTCCTGGAGGCTGAGGAAGGCTCAGACGAGGGCTCTGCATCAGAGGCAGAGATGGGACTAGGGCAGGCTGGCAGTTATCAGCTGCCTTTGGAGGTGGACAGCAGTGAGGTGGGGGAGCATCTGGAGCCAGTTCCCAGCCTGCGCATGCGCAGAGCTGCCAAAAGAAAAGAACAATTGCGAACTAAGGGTCAACATGGGATCAAAGCCACAGGTAGATGGTGAATGGCCCCTCCCATAGGGGTTAAAAGAGGATCAAAAGGGGAGGGAGCTTTTGCAGGATATAACTCATTCTTTGCAGCAGTATGATCTGTCTGTGCATCTCAGAGACTCTGTGCCGAGTCCTTCCTTGTCAATTCCTTCCTTTGAACATTTTTACTTGGCAGCTCTCCAAGCTAGATAAGGCCTGTGCTCCTAATTACACCCTTGAAAGACTGTTTGCCAGGCCTTTGGCTGAATATGAATGTAAGAAATTCACCTTCGTTTAATAAAAGGGGTTTGGCCAGGACAAAGAGTCTGCTTAGTGCTTTTGGGGGAGCTTAGGTCAGAACAATATCTTCCAATATTTAAGGGGCAGTCACAGTGAAGAAGTGATCAACCTATTCTCCAAATCACCTAAAGGCAGGACCAAAAGCAATGGATGGAAATTAATCAAGGAGAAAAACAATCTAGAAATAAGGAAAAAATTCTTGGCAGTTAGAACAATCAGTGGAATTACTTGCCTCCTGAAGTTGTAGGTGTTCTACCATTGGAGGTTTTTAAGAAGAGATGGGACAACTATTTGTCTGTAGGACTGTGATGGAAAACCTATGCCACAATGCCGGAAGTGGCACGCAAAGCCATCTTTCCGGGCACACAAGCTGTTGCCCGTTGCCCTTCTGGATTCCAGCGCGCCAGCCAGGTGGTCTTCATGCGTGAGGGAGCAGGGTAGTTGCTCTTCTGGTTCCCACCACCTACTCTTCCAGTTTCTGGTGCACATGTGTGCACGAAGACCAGCTGGCCATGCACACCCAGAACTGGAAGATCATCTTCCCGGCACGCACATGCATACCAGGTGGCTACTCTTCTGGTTTCCGGCATGCATGCTCCCATTTCAGCACTTGGTGCTGAAAAGGTTTTACCAACACTGGTATAAGGTCTCCTGATTGAAAAGGGGGTTGGAATAGGAGACCTCCAAGGTCCCTTCTAACTCTTTTAGTCTGTAGCTAGAAAAACACAGAAAGATGCCCCAGTCAAGTTTGGGTTTTTTATAACTATTTAGACAAAATCATGGATGCAATCATTATCAATTTCTTGGCAGCAATATGGAAATCATTTGTCATTACCTTTTTAAAAATTTATAGTCCTGGTATTTCCTGATGGTCTGCCATGCAATTCCTCATGACACATGGCCCAGTTTTGCCATTTGCATAGACAAAGAACTATTTCCTGTGCCTCTTAAAAGTGAGTGTAATTGATCAATAAAGCTAATTTAGTAACACTGTGAATTATCTTCAAGCAATAACATAATGTCATAATGATTAATCATAATTATGAAACACTCTGAACTTGGTAGTTTTTACTCTGATCCAGATTAAACTCCAGATATTACATTCATTATGAATTTGAACAAATAACATTTGTTTTAATGATGCTAGCAGTAAGATGAATGATTCTGGAATTATATTCTATTATGGATGACAGCATCAAGTACTGTCCAAGATATAAGTTTTAAGCAATCAATAAACATTCAGAAATGGTTTCAACATGAGACAGATGCCAGAGGCACTAAATTTTAAGTAACATTAAAAGAGATTTTTTAAAAACATAACTGTCATTTATTTAGGCTGCAATCCTCTCCTTTCTTGTCTATGAGTAATTCTGCTGGTTAATTACCATAATAAAGTTATTTGAATTTGAATCTTGTTTATGAGTAAGTCTCATTGAATTCTGTGCAATCTACTTCTGAGCGAACACATCTAAACCTTCAGATACATAGAACTGAATTGTTAATATCCATTTCTTCTCTTTTGGAGGCAGAAAACTATTTTCAACCGCTGCAGAATTATTAAATTAGAAGGATAACAATGCATATAATACATCCAGAAATAGCTGCACACCTCCCTTACTTGATTAGGGATAACGAAGTTATTTTTGCTGGCAAATAACCTAAAACAAAGGATAAATATCCTGATATTTTTAATTTATTGTATCTAGTTCATGATGGCATATACTTTATGTGGTTAGGCAGTCTTTCCGACTTAGTATCTTGCACACATGTTGAAGATCCACAATATATATATATATATATATATATATATATATATATATATATATATATATATATATATATATATTTTTAAACAAGTTTTATTAGTTTCAGAAACAAACAAATCATCATCAACCATTACATATTTGAACCTTTTTCCATTATAAATTTTACAAGTCAGATAAAACCTTATCTTATACAATACAGTTCTATTTTAAACCATTTCTAAATGAGCATAAAAACATCTCTTGTCCTCTATTTCTTTCTGACTTGATTATCGTCATTCTCTTTCTGTGTTTCTAGAAGGTTTCACCAATACTTCTCAAAAACATAAACAGACACAAACAAACATATAAAAAATCTTTTAGTAAAGTAACTTGGCCCCCAGTGCCTCTCTTTATATGGGCTTTAATTATATTCATGCTCATTTTACAGATCATTACCTATTTTATTTGCCATTCTGTATCTTCTATATATACTTCTCCACACATTTCACTCTTCATAATTCTATCTTATTCAATCCATCTTAATTTAAATCATTATATTTGTATCTTTTGCCCATCCTTTATTATCCCTCTATCTCATTCCTTGTAATGAAAAAAAAAAATTTCTCCTGAAATCTCTAATCAGAGTATGATGCCTTTCTATCCTCTCCTAAATATTAGATTAACATTTAAAATGACACCTAATACCCAATCTGATTCTGCTTGGTACATTCTATCTATTAATTTTTACTTTTAATAACAATAAAAACAGAGTAATAAATCGAAAATGTTTAAATACATAGTATCCTCCTAAATACGTAGTTAAATAATAAATCTAAATAATAAATCTTATAGCATTCTCATTGCCTTTCCTTCAATATTTTATTACATTTTAAAAATCAATCATTATTAAACATTTCAACATTTTAATTTCTTATTAACTCTTAAACCATTCTAATTTTCTATTTCTAATACAAATATTACAATACCGTCTTATGTACCTTGCAAAATCTTTTTAAAGAAAATTTATGCTTCACCCTTTATCCCTAAAAAGATTCCTCTTTTCCCATCCAATTTAAAACTTTGTGGCTTTTCTCCGCCTTTCCCCTTTCTTTCTTCCCCCACCAGATCTTCCTACCCCCTTCTTCTAACCTCTGTCTTGCTGGCATCCCTTCTCTGTTGTATTCCCTTTTTCTCTTGTTTGCTATCATTGTATTTATTTTGCATCATATTTTTCTCTTTCTTAAATGTTTTTTTAGATCTTAAGTCCTTCATTTTCCTCGCTTTCTTCCTTCCTTCTTTCTTAGATAAATTTTGGAATTCATTAAAGATGGTGTCTTCTTCGTCTTTTTCTTGTTGTTGTTCCATCTGTCGCATTGTCTGTTCATAGTTAACCAGCGCCATTTCTAAAAATAGAAAAGCTTTTTCCATACCATCTTTACAGGCTGCTTTTGTTTGCTCATATTCATCCCTCAGTTCCTCAAAGGAGAAAGCCATTATAAATCTTTTCTTTTCTTTTTTTCCTCTTTCTTCTTACTCCAACCAAAATATTCCAAAAGAAAAGTAAGACAATCCCAAAGTCCACAATCCTCAATCAATCCAAGCCAAGCCAAAATTTCCTCTTTCTCTTCCAGGGTAGTATCAGACAAAGGAAAAAGAAAATCCAAATCTGTGTTTTGAAGCCTTATTAAAATTTTATTTCTGTCTCCAAATCCTTAAGGCATCTCCTCCAACAAAATCCAACCAGATAAATATATTTTTGTCCTCTCCCTTCCGACTTATCCCATAAAGCTAGTTTTACCTGAAACAAAAACAGGTTTTTCAATATCCGTTTGTTAATTCCGTCGGGAGGAGAGTAAACTTTCCTTTCAGCACCTCAGAATTGCCGCTTACTTTCTCTTGTGGAAAGAATCATCCAAAAAGCCATCACTTCCAGGAATTAAATTAAATATATCTCAGAGTCCTGGATCGACCAAGAAGACTTTCACTTTTAAAAACTTTCTCCTCTTCCTCCTGCGCATACTTGCCCAGCTGCCGGCTTCTTTGTGGCGGCCATTACGGACCGCCGCTACACCGTCTTGGTAAAAGGGGTTCTGCCGGCTAGGAGGGGTCTGCAACACCCCCAAACCCTTTTCCGGATCCCCTACCTTCAGCTGCCCCTGCAGGGCAGCCTTGCTCCGCAGCCTTCGGATCGGAGCCCCAAAGCCGACTAGCGGCAGGGATCGCGCAGTTCGCGAATCCCTACCGCTTCGCAAAGCCGAAAAACCGGAAAATCCCAAGATCCACAATATATTTGTATTAGAAGTTCTGGGAGTTGTGAAGAACAGTTCTGAAGAACACCAGATTAGGAAAGGTTAGGATCTATACATAGAAAAATGTGATCTTGGGCTAACTTAGAAGGTTTGGTGAGTCTATAATGAAGAAAGAACAAGAAACTGTTCCAGCCAGGTCTTTTGAAGCAAAGTGAGGAGAGAGAATAACATCCTCATTCATCAAGTCTATGGAGATTCTAAGTCATCCAGGTCATGGCTATCCCAAAGGTGTTTTTTCAAGAGGCAACTGGATTTTGAAGACGTTTCACTTCTCATCCAAGAAGCTTCAGTCAGAACTGAAGAAGCTTTTTGGATGAAAAGTGAAACGTTTTCAAGGAAAAATGAAGAAAGCCTCTTTTAAAAAAGCATGTGGAACAAAATGCTTTTTTGTTCCACATGCTTTTTTGTTGCATTTTGCAACAAAACATTTCTGGTTTTTAATTCTAAGTTTTGGAAATCTTTCTCAGCTGTAAGATTACCAATTCCATTGAGTAAATAAGGATGAAATGTTGGCATAATTTCTCTCCCCCCCTCCATTTTAAGGACAGAATAGATTACTTATTTTGTTTGGACCACTGAAATCTTATTCTCTCAAAGGTGACTAGTATTGAGGAAAACTCCACAGTAATATTATATGCATTCTAAGTTCTACAACCTAGAACTCTTTTAGATGAAGGTTCTTTGTTCCTCCTAAGTTTTCTGGTTTTATAGTCCCCATGAAGATGATATTTTCTATGGCAAAGGAGCAGAAGAGTGCTCCTTTTTTAGGAGCCATGGTGGCACAGTGGTTAGCATGCAGTATTGCAGGCTGACTCTGTCCACTGACAGGAGTTCGATCCTGACCGGCTCAAGGTTGACTCAGCCTTCCATCCTTCCAAGGTCAGTAAACTGAGGACCCAGATTGTTGGGGACAATATGCTGACTCTATAAAAATGCTTAGAGAGGGCTGTAAGGCACTATGGAGTGATGTATAAATCTATGTGCTATTGCTTTTGTAGAGGAGCTACAACAAGCATCTGGACACGAGTTTAATAATAGAATAAGTAGATTCCATTGCTTCTATAAAATTGATTTCTGGAATATTTTGTCTTGAATTCATTCAAATCTAGACAGCATGCCAATAGGTATGCAGTATATGGGCTATTAAAAGCCTGATGAATGAATTACATCATCCTCTATCCTTAGTTTTACAGCGCCTTTCATCTTCTTAAACCTCCCATCTCGAAACTGAATAAATATTTTGAAAGTGATAAAAGATTTACAAACCCTACCAACAGAAGATCAAGGTAAGGAATAAGAAACAATTATATTTAAGGTTCAACACACTTCAAAATGGAATTCTAATATCTTTTTCTGATACAAAGAAAGGACAAATCAAATAAATAAACATTTTTTAAAAAAAATGCTACTTTGATCAGAGCAGTACAAAGCTTCAGATTTATTTCTCAAAAGTGTCTTGTTTTAGGCATGCTCTGTTGATTTACAAGTGGTTTACTGTTGAGTAGTACTGCAGTTAATTACAGAGACAGGCAAAATGCCAGTTGTGCAGACATACATATACTTTGGGGAAAAAAATAAAAGGAAGTGACATTTGTCTGATAGCAGGGACAGCATGGTTAATTAAGAGTGCAGTTAGGAGCAAAGCCATAGGAGATAAATGAAGTGCAAGTTTAAGAAAATAGTACCAGAGAGGCAAATGTGGTCCATTACTGCTCAGGGGTCAAAACACCAAGGAGGTTATTCAGTTGCCCCAAGAAGAATCAATAAACAGAGCAGAGCAGAGCAGAACAGGAAGCAAGGAAGCCAAATCTGAAATTGTTTCCAATGGAAGGGGCTATCACTGGTAGTTATTCTTACATCAGCCAGGCATCAGTGTGGCTCAATTATAAATTCTAAAGAAGCAATGAAGATCACCTTTGGGGACTCTCTGAAGTTGTGTTTTGGAATAGATGCCTGGTAAAGATCTGGTGCTTTGTCACTGGATTCCTCTCAATCTGTTCCTGCTGATTATCTGCTGAGTCAGACTCAGAAGTAGAGGTGTTATTCAGCAGGTTCTGACCAGTTCTGGAGAACCATTAGCAAAAATTTTGAGTAATTTGGAGAACTGGCAAATACCACCCCTGACTGGCCCCACCCCCATCTAAAAGCTCAGTTTTTCACTATTCAGTTGGTGAAGTTGTTAAATCAGTAGACATAAAGGGAAATGATCAGAGATAAAAGGTTCCTGCCACAGTGCATGGTAACCAGTTGGAGGACTGTTACAGAGGTGGTATTCAGCAAGTTCCGACCAGTTCTGGAGAACAGGCAGCGGAAATTTTGAGTAGTTCAGAGAACCAGCAAATACCACCTCTGATTGGCCCCACCCCCATCTATTCTCTGCCTCCCGAGTCCCAACAGATTGGCTGGGTCTTCTTTTGTTGCCCTGCACAGGAGAACAGAACTGGAAAGCAGGTTAGAGGAGTAGGGAGGGAATGGGGATTTTACCGTAACCTTCCCCCAGGAGTGGGGAGGGAATGGGGATTTTACAATATCCTTCCCCTGTCACACCCACCAAGCCATGTCCACCAAACCACACCACGTCCACCAAGCCATGCCCACAGAACGGGTAGTATTTTTTTTAAATTCCCATCACTTGCAGAAGGTTGAATAACTGCGAGTTCCTGTGGTTGACAACTTCCCAGATCAAGAAGTCTCTTTGGAGTCAGACCAGGAGATTTTGGAGACTTCATGCTTCCTTCCGCAGATGTATGTGGATGCTGACTTCATTTTCCAGCAGGACATGGCACCTGCCCACACTGCCAAAAGCACCAAAACCTGGTTCAATGACCGTGGGATTACTGTGCTTGATTGGCCAGCAAACTCTCCTGACCTGAACCCCATAGAGAATCTATGGGGCATTGCCAAGAGAAAGATGAGAGACATGAGACCAAACAATGCAGAAGAGCTGAAGGCCGCTATTGAAGCATCCTGGTCTTCCATAACACCTCAGAAGTGCCACAGGCTGATAGCTTCCATGACACACCACATTGAGGCAGTAATTGCTGCAAAAGGGGCCCAAACTAAGTACTGAGTACATATGCATGCTTATACTTTTCAGAGGTCTGATATTGTTCTATGTACAATCCTTGTTTTATTGATTGCATGTAATATTCTAATTTTCTGAGATTGTGGATTTGGGGTTTTTTCATGAGCTGTAAGCCATACTCATCACAATTATGACAAATCACAGTTTGAACTATCTTGCTTTGCATGTAATGAGTCTATCTCATATATTAGTTTCACCTTTTAAGTTGCATTACTGAAATAAATGAACTTTTGCACGATATTCTAATTTTTCGAGTTTCACCTGTATGTTATCTGACAGAAGCCAGATATATAAAGGGTAGACAGACAGACAGAGGCAGACAGACACACAGAGAGAATTTAGTACATTTATGAGATAGGAAATCAATTAAAAATTCTCAATGTAAGAATTATAGGACTCTATTCTGAAAGAAAATGCACTTATTGTGATATTATTCAAAGAGAAAAGAGGAAGAATTTTATATTCAAGTTTTAAAAATTCAGAACTATATCACACAGGAACTTGGGTCAGGTAAAAAAGATACTATATAATTCCCATAACCTTAGATATACAAATTACAGGTTAATAATTATTTTAAGTTATGAAGAACTCAAAAAAATTGCTTATGACCTGTCCTTAAAGTTATGACTGTTGCACCAGCTCCAAGGTCATGTGATCATGTTTCAAGTAATCATATGACCACAATTTCCAGCAATTTTTTTTTTGCCAATTTCTAACACTTTTGATGGTTTCCAATAAAAAGCACCCATTCAGGAGAATGGATCCATTTTATAAGAATGAGATTTGCTGAATGATCTCATGGTTCACTTAACAACTGAGTCTGGTCACATGGTGACCTATTTAACAACTACCACGACTTACAACCAACATTCTAGGCCTAATTCTGGCTGTTAAGTGAGACTACCTGTGGTGGTTCTTGAATTTGGAATTGAACAATGTTTGGGGGATACAGCTGTTTTAATATAACTAAAAGTCAGTACTGCAACCAAAGAACAAAGAACGAATCATGTATCTCTATAGTTCTGGCTAATCTGGAGCCAGAAATCATGGTAGAAAATGAGAATCAAGACAGTAACTTTAAGTTAGAACTGAAGAATGCACTGAACATTATTATGGCCTGGATAACCATGTTAACTCAAGCAAATGTTGAATCAAGCAAGACAACTTTAACAGCATTTCCTGTCTGAGAAAGTCCAATGGGCTGAATCACTGCAGAGCTCAAAGATATTTCATTGTTCTGGGATATGTATTCCATGTATTAGCTTGAATGGTTCACTACACAAGTGCCTACTGGACACACAGAGATGTTAAGTATGCTTTAACAATTCCTTTGTGCTCAACAGTTAGATTGAGAAATGTGAAGATATCTCATTTTCAGTTTCATAATAGGAGAATGAATAGAACAGTGAGCTAAGTTGATAATGCATTCGGAACAGAAAGTGAAAAGTGATACAAATTGTTCTGCAACCCCTGTCCCAACCTGTGATGACTGAAAAGTTTGAAGAAAGAAAAAAAAAAGACAATAACCATTCTTAGCTGAACATAGTTCTGGTCCTCCATAGAACAAAACTGCATCCATGGAGAATTTTAATCCTCTCAAATGAACAAAAACCTAAAATCCTCCAAAATAGGAAGTTAAAAGACACCTGTAACCCTACCTTTCTTTTAATACTTTGAAAACAGGATCCAAGAGAACATAATTTAGAGGTGAAATTAGAAGAAAGAACTACTTAATTCAGTGGGAGAAATGTGGCTGCCTTCTCTTTAAGCCAGTTTCCTCCTGGACACCCAGCAAGGAAGAGAATTAAAAAATTGCAGTGCCAACAGATCATTTATTTTAACAGCTTTTAACAAGCTGTTTATATACATATTTTAAAAATAGCATTAGGTTTTTTTAATGTATCAATATATCAAAGTATCTATATCTATATATTTATATCTATCTATCAATATTGATATAGATATATATCTACTCTTATAGGCTAGTTATATGCTAATCTAACTATCATATAACCTATATGCACTGTGGTGGTAAGAATTTCAAGAAAGACTTTTAATTGGAGAAAGACCAGATCAAAGATATCCAGCATTATCTTTCAAATAGTTAAAAAGATTCCCCTTTTGGTTAATTCCGCATCAGGATCGTATTTCTGATTTGCAGTTTCCTAAGTGTGTCACTTTTATTCTTTTGTTTAAATGTATCTCTGTAAAAAAAAAAAATCCTTTAATGGTTTGGTAAGAGTGAAAAGATCAATAAACAATTAAAGGCATAAAAATATAAAAAAACTAAAATAGTAACACTTAAAAAAATCAAAAGCTTGGTAAATCAATACAGTAAGTCCTTTCTGAAACTCAAATAGCAAAAGTTCAACAGCAATATGTCATTGTGTTTCTTATATTCAGGATCCATGTTACTGCTAATGCTAATCATTAGCATTGTTGAAAGTTTTTTTACAACACCTTTCTCCCCAGAGAATTTTGGCTGGATGATCTATTTAATGATCTATTATAATGCGCTAGATTTTTCTGCCCTCTAATGTGAATATGGTACATCAGAAATATGGTACACTTTGCATTTTTGAATGGAATTTGTATTACTTCCTGCCCTTTTCCCCCTCTTCACTTGTAATAGTTTCTCTATCCTGAGAAACAAATCAGAAAGATACAATCTATAAATGTATGCATTTTAATAAAATGGCTTCATTAGAGAAACTGCTACCAGAGTCTGTTTTTGTTTTTTTTTAACCACCAAAGACTAACCAAACTTTCTGTCTATAGTAGTGGTGGCTAACCTTTTTTGGGCTCCTGTGCCAAAAATTGTGTGCACTTGCCCACTCGCACTCACGTGCCAGCACCCAGAAGGCAATGTGCGTGCCCCCACCCCCCCGATGCATGCATGCGTAATCCCCACCCACTCCCACTGCCCCCTTACCTGCACTATGCCTCACAGCTAATTTTCGGCCTCCCAAAGGCTTGAGGAAGGCTTGGAAAAACAGGAAGTGACGAAGCCTGCAGAAGCCTTCCTCAAGCCTTTGGGAAGCCGAAAAAGGCCTCAAACTGGCCGAAAATCAGCTGTGAGGTGCGCACATGCCCAGTGAGGTAAGTTCACCTGCAGCTCACGTGCCGGCACAAATGGCTCTGCGTGCCACCTGTGGCATGCGTGCCATAGGTTCGCCATCATGGGTCGATAGTATATACTAATTAATAAACCAAATAGAGGACCCTTCAGAGATTATATTCAATCCCTCCTATTCGTTTTTACTCTGAATTCCAGATAATAAAGTATGATCTACATGACCAAGTTGCCCTACCACTAGAATGGGCCATTGACTGTTTCTCAAGGGCAATATGCAAGTATATACAATATATATATACAATATACAAGTAGTCCTCAACTTAAAACAGTTCATTTAGTGACTATTCAAAGTGTACAATGGCACTTTAAAAACTACTCAACTTATGACTGTTTTTCAGTTACAACCTTTACAGCATCCTCATGATCATGTGATCAAATCCAGATGCTTGGCAACTGGTTCATACTTATGTGTCCCAAAGTCATTTGGTTACCTTTGCAAGCTTTTGGCAAGCAAAGCGAATGGGGAAACCCAATTTACTTAACAACCGGGTTACTAACTCATCAATTGCAGTGATTCACTCAGCAACTGTGGCAAGAAAAGTTGTAAAATGGGGCCAAGCTCACTTAACAAATGTCTCACTTAACAACAGAAATGTTGGGCTCAATTGTGGGCTCAATAATTCACTCTTTACCCACCCGCTCACACCCTCTGGGAAGGGAAGTTGTGCCTATTTTTCCCAGTTATGGGCCAAAACTAATCTTTCCTGATTCCTGCTGGCTTGACTGGTGCCGTCATGTTCACCTGCCGTGCTCCATTTCAGAGTAACAGCCCAGTGGTGGGATTCAATTTTTTTTACTACCGGTTCTGTGGGCATGGCTTGGTGTGCGTAGCATGGCTTTGTGGGAGTGGCTTGGTGGGCATGGCAGGGGAAGGATACTGTAAAATCTCCATTCTCTTCCCACCCCACTAACCTGATTTCCAGCTTCGTTCTCCTGTGCAGGACAACAAAAGATCAGCTGGGACTTGGGAGACAGAGAATAGATGGGGGAGGTGGTACTTGCTGGTTCTCCGAACTACTCAAAATTTCCTCTACTGGTTCTCCACAACTGATCAGAACCTGCTGAATATCACCTCTGTAACAGCCCTCCAAACTGGTTACCATGCACTGTGGCAGGAATATTTTACCTCTGATCATTTCCCTTTACATCTACTGATTTTAACAACTTCACCAACTGAATACTGAAAAACTGAGCTTTCTTTCTACAAGATCATTAAATAGATCTTTCTTCAACCACAAGTTAAAATCGACAAGCGTTCTATCACTTAGTCTCTCTAGCCCAAGTTAAGGATTCATTAAAATGGTAAAACAATGAGGGAATGAGGTTGTTGCTACTGTTTTTTTTGGTTTTTTTTACCAGCTCAGGACAGGTAAAGAAGAAAGGAAACCCATCAAATATATCATAAACACAGCCTGGAAAGAAAATTACATCATCATCCTAGTGTCCAAAAAAGGAGAACAATATTTAAATCTGCAGATTTATTTCTTCAATCAGCTTCACTGCTGGCTGGTTTGTCCATGAGAGTTAAGACTGGAACGTGGAAAGCTCTTAAGTGTATAATCAAGTTTCTGAATATATAAGCCACAAATAAACCAACATAGATTCTTAGCAGAGCCAGAAAAGAAAACAAGGCAATTTATTTTGGAAAGAATGAGTAGGGAATAAGAGCTATCTATTCTCTCCCATGTAAATTTATGTTTGATATGTCCAGTGATTTACAAAATAAAGGCTGTGAAGCTATTAATTTAGAGTGGCAGTCATAAGCGCTTCATTCTTTGCTTATTTCTATTATATCACTAACTGAACTCACAATATTTTATTAATCATACTGCTTCTAAATTCAGAATTTCAATTTCATTTCAAAGTGTGCTCAATGTATTTTTCACTCCATCCCCACTTAGTCTTTATTCAAGCCATTTTATTTTTTGTAAACCAACTATCTTTGTAAGTACACACTTAGAAAATCTTAAAATCTTTTAAAGGAATTTAAATATAACGTGATTTTTAAAAAATGCCAGAAAAATATGATAACATATATTTTTTTATTCAGATGGACATAAGACAGGCACTGAGAATACAAACCTTTACAGTGAGCAAAATATAATTTTTGATTTGATATAATTGTGTTTTTGAAACAAAGTTGTTATTTCATGTTCATGTTCAGAACAAATCAACTGCAATGTTTAATTGTATGGTAAAAAGCACTGATTTATGAAAAATTCTAAAAGCTATAATTTTGCTTCCCTGTTACTATTAAGTAAATCTGGAGTACTGATAAAACAGATTAAATCATTTCTACTTTAAACATCAAGAAAGTTTAAAATATTTATTCATTTGTGTTTATCTATCAAGAATCTTATCTATCTTGAATCTTAATGAGTTAGAAATAGGACTTACAAATTTATTTTATTCTGTGGCAGGTATAAATGCTATTCCTAATTTGCTTACTTCATTAGGTAGGCGACTTTTTACTACAAATTCCAAATCTGGTATGATATTCAGCAAACCAAAGCTGGTATGATATTCATGTCCTGTATTTTTAGAAAAAAGACACTTAATATCTCCACTTTTAAAAGAGAATATTAGTGAGGCCAATTTATGTAATGCTTATATGCATAGTATTTTCTATTGTCTTCTCCACTATAAACATTGTATGCAATTCTTATCTTCATATATTTGAGAACGCATACAATTTCCTTTTGCTTAAAGCTTGACCAGTCCAAAATGATAATATTGTGTAAATCGTTGTTTGAAGAATTCAAGATCATAAATATATAATCATAAATATTTGCTACAAGGCAATCCCTACAAAGATCACACTACCAGTTTTACAGGATTTCACTAGGCTGTGTCAGGATAGCTTTCCATGGAATTGAAGGACCTTTAATTGTGGAGTTTAAATGCAGTTCAGATAAGGACTTTTCTGTATCTCCATCACACAGGAAATAATCTATAAAGACTTCCATTAATGCATCATACTGAATACTGTGCTCTTCTAGAATAAATGCTGAATTGTATCCATTTGATGCTCCATTTAACAGAATAGAGCATTCACTTGGTCAAATTCAGATGGTGCATGTGTGAGAATGTACTCTGTGTGTGTGTGTGTGTTTGTTTGTGTGTATGTAGCCTTTAAATTATAAAATGCAGCTATGAATCTAAAATCTTTACCTTCTACTACTAGCAATATTATAGATTCTGAAGTAATTATCAAGTAATATCATAATCCAGACATTACCATGGCCAAGTCAGAGGAAGGGATTAAAATCCAGAAAGAGATTTAAAATACATTCATAGATCTAAAAGATTTATGAAAGGGACTAAAGTAATTTAAAGATGCCATGTGGGAAAACCCGCTAAGTCAAACTATTGCAATCTGATAGTGCAAATTGCAGCACCTCAAATGTATACACAGACACACACACACACACACACT
Source organism: Notechis scutatus (assembly GCF_049901735.1). Lineage (NCBI taxonomy): Eukaryota > Metazoa > Chordata > Lepidosauria > Squamata > Elapidae > Notechis > Notechis scutatus. The sequence continues at coordinate 94,749,023 of NC_142012.1, read as the reverse complement.
TACATTCCTTTGCTTACCCTCAAGACACTGAATTGTCCCCAGGGAATAGTTACACTAGATTTTCTGTTTGCCTGGTGTAATGATACGTGTCACCTCCAGCATTTTGAGAGTCTCCATTTGCATGCCACTTTTAACTCTATGGAAGAAAAAGTGGTGTTGAACTGTTAAACCCAATCAGCCCTGGGGCTGAAGAGGATTATTCTTAAAACAACCTAATGTACATTTCCACTAAATTAACTTCCCAGTCAGCCATGCCATGCAAACAAAGATGAGATATTAATAGAAATTTAACCCTGATGACAAACTAGAGACCAAGTCTTAGAATGGCCCTGCAAAGCTGGAGCCACACGATGGTACAAAGGAAGAGAATAATACCACCCTAATTTCATGGCAGAGGATATTAATGTCAGCAGGTCACTTGCTTTTTTGGGGGGTGAGAGCACAATGCAAGTCTCCCAGAAAATTCCACAATGCCTAAAATACCATCAAACATAGAAACTTCTCCATCTGAATAGGCACCTATAATTTTGTGCTTCTTGTGTGTTTCATCCGATTTATTTTGTGACCAAATCTGCTGACTTGTGAAAACACAGCCACAAAGAAATCAGAATTACTTATTTTAAATCCTCTGGGATGAGGGGATTATAAAGTGATGGAGAGGGCAAGCTATTTGACCCACTTTGAGGGATGAAACCACAGTTTCCAAAATAGCACACATATGCCAGGCCTAGGTGAAAAGATTAGCTTGTTGCTGTTGTTTATCATAAATGAAAACAGCCTTAAACCAATCCATTGGCTAAAACAGTGCACAAATCATGGTCATACAATTGCTAAAATTTGAGAGATATGTTAATAATGAATAGAATGGATTGTAAAATTAAAATTCTCTCTCCCGGATTGCTATTTTCTGAGCTACTGTGTTTGCAGTGAATGATATTGGCCTGATTCTTCAGTTGAGGACAAACCTGTCAATCAATGCAGATAATCTTCCTCCTTTGTCCTGTTCCATTACTGTGTTTAATGCAAAACAAAGTTTTATTTGTTTTATTATTTAGTTACACTATTTATGTTTGAAGATGTTTCAGAATGGTAAATCAGGGCTGGAGTTTCATGTACGTATTTTAATCTAGTCTGAGGCAAGTAAAAGAAAATCTACCCTGAATTATTCCAGCCTGCCTTAAAATTTAGATTATATTCAAATGTGATGCAAAGTCTCTCTCTCTCTCTCTCTCTCTCTCTCTATGTAAGTAATACATACAGAAATGGCAGTGGGCTAATAAGCTTGTTTTGCTTTTGCCTCTTGTGGAAACTAATTCAATAATCAATTCTCACTGTTGAAAGTGGGAGTTGTAAGCTTGTTTGTCTTTTGTTAAGATCATTCAGAAAAAGTTCTTTGCCTTGTTTACAACTAATGAAATGGAAAATATATTTACTGCTGCTGTTTAGGATGCCATCTGGTACTGGCAGAACATGTGTGAAAGGCACAAGTTGTGATTACTTTTGGCTCTGGATTCATCAGCAAAAGAGGTATCTGTTCAGTGTTATGCATAGAATATGTAAATGTTGCTCTTCTAATCTTTAAACTACCTATTTCTTTTCTTTTAAGTGAATAAGCTACTTTTAAAAAAATGTGATTTAAAGGAAGTAGGAAAAATAATACTTCCATTGCTCACATAATCCCTTTATGCATTTCTCTGTGCACACAGAGACATAAAGAAAAATTAGTTGAGTCAATTACTCTCTATTCTTAATGTATATGCATTAATTAATTGCTGCTGCCAATTTTTTATTCTTCAACAATCTCAACAATAGAATATTAGAGACAGAATTAATAAGTCTGTCATTTCTACTTGTATAACTGTCTGGTCTGGTACAGCAATCAAACAGGGCAGGTACAAATTTCAACGGATAGTTAGGGCTGCAGGAGAGAAAAAAAACAATTGTTAACTAGTCTGTCTTTTATGGAGCACCTGTATACTGCATGAGCCAGAAAGAGGGCTGAAAAAAATATCCACAGACCCTTCAAATCCTGGACATAAACTATTTCAACTCCTCCTTTCAGGGTGCCACTCTAGGGCATTGCATGTCAAAACAACTAGACACAAGGAAGAAGTTATTTCAAAAAATAGAAGCACATTTTTAACGAAGGATTAGACGTTATGCAAATAGGTTATTTCTCCTTGTTATACACAAAAGATTTCAGTTAATTTAGAAAATAAAGGACAAGGTCTAAAAATAATGGATAATGGGGCTCTGTTCAGAGGTCAGAACAACTAGGAAAAATTTGAGAACTTTCTACTTATCTCGGCCAGAAATGCTAGTTGTACACCATTACATTAGACAAGTCAGTTGAATAAAATATGGTTTGAAATCAGCTTGTTGGAAGCTAACACTGAAATTAATTATAACTTATTTCTTATTAAATTTGGATGCGATTGAATCATTTGAACTCCTGGGAACCTGACAGTAAAATAAAACAGAATACTTATAGTATATTTTGTTATACTATTATGGTATAGTGTGAAAATGATGGCAGTAAAAACCAGTAATAACTAAAATAGACATGGAAATTAATTTCATCCACAATCCTTATAACGTTAAAACTAAAAAGAAATAAATAAAAGAAATCCAAAATCATAAACTCAACAGCAGCAATTAAAAAAATAAAATAAAAATGAATAGCTATCAGAAACATCTTATGCTAAAAGTCATCTGTAAGAATTTAGCTTTCACTAACTTCTAGAAACAGACTTTGGTGTAATCTTTAAGGCATAAGGCTAAAAACTAGGAGACCATCAATTCTAGGCTCATTCCTGGGAAGCAGGCAATACTAAACCATTTCTGAAAAACTTTACTAAGAAAACTTGAAGGGTAGTCCTTGAGAATCAGACATGACTGAATCAAACTTCTAAAAGAAAGCTGGTTAAAAGAATAGGTGCCATAAGTGAAAACAATGCCTTTCTCATCTCACATAAATGGACTGTAATAAAAGCAGTTTTTCTTTGGGAGTAATTTCTCAAATGGTTCAACATGGTTGGAGAGCATTGTTCTGCAAGAACCTTTCAGTTAAATCATTGTGGTTCCTTGCCCTGGGGTAAGACAGATGGGGCTCATTGGCTGTTTGCTATTTGTGCTTGGATGTCACCAGAGGTGGGATTCAATTTTTTTAACAACTGGTTCTGTGGGCGTGGCTTAGTTGGTGGGCATGGCCAACTCAATATCACTCACATCGAGGCACACATCTCCTTGCCTGGCCTCTCATGACTGTGGGGATGCTGCAACAGTCATAAGTGTGAAAAATGGTCACAAGTCACTTTTTTCAGTGCCATTGTAACTTTGAATGGTCACTCCACACAAGCAAAGTACCAGCAAAGGAGGGGGGGAAAACTCCAGAGAAGTTCCTGAGACAGGAAGTGTAGTCCTGCCAAGTGTCAACTCTGGAATTCATCATTGCCATAGAGGGAGGAAGTGATGTATTGAAATGTTCTTAGGAAAAATATATATTATTATGAGTTATTAGTTCAAGGTCACAGAGAGTGGCGTAGCAGAGAATTGAGAATGCAGATCATTGGTTCATGTGATTAATGAGGTGTAGAAAAGGGGGTGGAGGTAGGTGGAATTTTGTGGGATGAGCTGGTAGGAATCCAGTACTGAAATTCCACCGGATGATGCTAGAATGTTTTGTTCTAATAAAGCACTTTGAGATTATGTTGGCTCAGAGTTACTGTTTTGGAACGAAGGATTTCTGGATGTCTGACACCAAGAATGTAATAAGGATTAACGGAGAAGCAGTTTCTGTCAGCAACACCAGAATGTTTCCTGCCTGCCTGCCTTATAGGATTAGGCCAGAAATTTCTTCTAACAACCGGTTCTCCAAACTGGTTAGAATGTTAACAACTGGTTCTAGCGAATAGGTGTGAACTGGTAGAGTCCTACCCCTGGATGTCACCTTGTTTTGGGTTTCTATGGCTGTGCACATACTCGTTTGTGAACTGCTCATTGGGTGGTGTCCAAATTGAAATAAACATATAGGGCTTTATAAATCAAAATCAGGATTCCAAATTGTATTGAGAAATTTACTGGTAACCAATGCAGGTGATATAAAGTAGGTGTAAGATAATGATTATGGTTACTCAGCTGCATTTTGCACCAACTGTGATTTCTAAATTGTCTTCAAAGGTAATTGTTAAGTATGGTCGGTGGGTCCCATGGATAGACGAGGCTCGAGTAGTGAACAACAGTTCTTTATTAGGTAGATAGATTCTGAGACAAAAACCCTAGCCGCGGCTGCTCTTTTTATAGAACTGGCCACGGCTAGGCAGCCAATGACAGGTTTTTGAGCTTGCCGCGCTTGGTTTTACCCAATTGCGGCAAGCTCTATACGAGCCAATAAAGAGTGTTCCACAACGTCCAATCACGGCCCGGCTCTTCCGGACCAATAGGAATGCAGGTCTTCAAGCCTGCTAGTATGGAACAGTAATCCCTTATAGGAAACATTGCAAAAGTCTAACCATTACTCCGTACTTACAGGTAGAACAGTACATTGTTAATCAGAACTCTTCCAAGGTTGAAGCTGCATCTACAGGACATAAGATTCTTCCCCTGAATTATGTATTAATATGTATTAATTTGATCCTCTAGAAGAAAACTATGCCTGCTGTCAAAAGACTATATTCTATCCTGTCTTAGTAATAAATCTTGTTACTGGTCCTATGCTTAAAGTGGTAGAGCTGTGCAGTTAAACAGGATAGAGCTTCTACAACACAATTCAATGTTTCCTATTTAATTCAAACTTCCACATCACTACAATCCCAATTCAGTCAGGTCCCAGCCAAACTTCAAACTGAAAGAAAGCAAACATTTTTAATGGTTGAAAGAACATTAATGCTCACAGAAGGACTTGCAGTTCCTAAGGGTCTTAAGCATGTCATTTCTAATAATATTCCATTAGTAGTATCAAAATATATTATGCTGTATGTTTGGTCTTTTATTCTGTGAAGTAACAATTTGGAAGTAACAAAGGAAGGAAATTCACAATCTTAGAACCAGTAGGAAGCAACAAGCAGGATGGAAGATTCATATCCACTTAGTTACACAATGCTATTTTGAACTAGAAGAAAATCAATAAGTGGTCATATTAGTCCTGGATATGGGTCAAAAAAGGGTGAAGTAAGAAAACACAAATAAAATCTTTACGTTTCCGTCTGGCTAGCAATCTTGAAAATTTACAAGCTGCAATACTAGTGTTAAGCTAAGCTTCAGTCAATTACCCAACCGAGATGGGATGAACATTCTTAATGTTGAGGAACTAGATATGCAGATATAACCCCTCTGTACATAAATACCTGAATACAAATGAATACAAATAATACAAGAATATTATTTCCACAAAGAGGTTTGGATTGTTCTACTTGTTGGTCCTTCATAAATCCCAAAATACTGTTTCCAGTATTTTGCAACTTTTCAGGTGGGTTTTGCACAGGAGGACATTAGTAAATTCCCTGACATGCACATATTTTCTCCTGAAAGGGGAAAAAAAAGCTGTTGCATTTCTATTTATTGTGGTGAAATAACAAAGGAATGTCAGGAAAGAGAAGCAGTGATACAAATGGAAGCTTATTGTACAAAACAATTGCTGTGTTAAAGTTATCAGAAAGTTATTCTATATTGCCTCCATTTTAATTCATGTTCAGTTTCAACATCACAAAATGAATTAAATTGTAAGATTATCCATTTATCCAATTTTATCGTTATTTCCAGGGGTTAAAAACCAGTAAGAACTTTTTTTCAGTCATATTATTGCTAACTTAATCTTTCTATATATAAAAGCAAAATACCGCTCACACATCATTACAAAATCTCCAGAACTGAAAAGCCTACCAACTTGAAATTTGCCACATATGTTCCTCTTGGCTTCTAGATGCTCACTAAGAAAGGATTTTTCGAAATGACCATTATAGTATTAGTATTTTGTACAGGGGTGGGATATGACAGGGTTAACTACCGGTTCGGGATTTACGAGCTTCCCTGCACGCTGTGAGCCGTTCGCCTGTAAATCGTCATCAGCATGCTGTGTGCAGAGATGCAGCCTTTGAAACAGTCCTCTTTTCTTGTTCTTTTAACTGCAGCTGTGCCTCGTTCGGCAGCTGAAGTTGAAAAATCAAGAAATAAAGATCATGTAAGAGCCCGGGTAGGCGGGTGGGCAAAAACATCAGCAGACAGAACCGGTTCTATGTCTGCTGCTCTTCAGAGCTACTGGTTCTACAGAGGTGGACAGAACCGGTAGAAACCCAGCCCTGATTTTTTATATTATTATTAACATACTCTGATGCTGAGGAATTCTACTCCCCCTCCCCACCTGAAAAGAAGTCTGTTCCAAATGCAAAACACAAGCAGAGGAGTTTCAGTTTCAGTTTTACAGCACCAAGCAGCTTTAGTACAGAACAGTTGATCTAAGCCACGTCCAGGCTCCTTGCTGTTTCCTTCTTGCTCATACAGCAAATACTGCTTCAGTTTCCAAACAGCCCTCAACTCTCTCACACACTGACAGGATGCTAGCCAGATGAATACTGAAGGATGTTGGTAGGCAGAGGCAGAAGTGTTTTTTTCCTTATTTCCTCCCCAAAAACTAAGCCCAATCACATAGATTCATAGCGAAGCACAGGTATCGAGCTAGTTTATTATATAGAATTTAAACACCAAAGACTACCAACACATAGAATAGTCCAGTGCACATTTACTGAAGGGAGAGAAGTTCCAGGATCTAATCTGGGTCAGTTACTGGGACCAGAGCTTTAGTCTCCCAAGCTTTTAGACTCATGCTAGAAGCTAACCACCATATTGTAAAAAACCAAGTAAGTGGTCAGACAAGAATTCATTGGTAGCCTCCCATTGCAAAGAACAAGGATATGCATTCGATTTAGCTGCTAATGAGATTGTTGATTGAGCAGGTACGGCCCCCTTATCAGGAATGCTGATTTAGTGCTGATTAGGTACTTAGGTGCCAAGGACAAGGAAACTACAGCCAATGATTTAATAGCCAGCCATCAACACCCCAATCAACAAGTAAAAAGCCATACACAATCAGGCATCACACAATACTACGCAAAGCACATATTCTGGTTAGAAAGAAGTTCCCTAAGGATGGGCTCCAGCGCTAGTCTGAAAGTATCCTCAGAAGACTAAACCTCTGACCCAGATTGGATCCTACAACATTATCCAGGGACAAAAAACATTAGCCTTCATTCATGTGAGAGAAGTTCCCTGAGGATGAACGTGGAAGAATAAACCTTTTGTTCCAGTGACCGACCCAGAATGGTCATCCTGCAATACTTTTGTTCATTCTGCAATACTTCTGATCAGAGGTGGCATTCAGCAGGTTCTGACCAGTTCTGGAGAACCGGTAGTGGAAATTTTGAGTAGTTCGGAGAACCGGCAAATACCACCTCTGACTGAAGATTTTACAGTATCCTTCCCCTACCACACCCACCAAGCCACGCCCACAGAACCGGTAGTGAAAAAAATTGAATCCCAGGACCGCTTCTGACCATAAATGTACAAATGTGCTCAAAAACACATACTATGAAAATAATGCACCCCAAAATACATATAGATCTTTGTCTGGAATGATCACTGAATTGGAATGAAAATAGGAAAATAAATGACATATATTCTCATATTTAATTTACTTCGCTTCTGAAAGTTAGACACTGTTTCCTGAACAAGCTCTTTTAACTCCACAGTTATAAGCGCACTCGTAGTCACAGTACAAGTTTAAAACTTCTCTGATTAGATAGAACATTCAACAGAGAATATTTGACCAGGTGCGGGGCTTTAAGGATCTAGACATCCATTTCCAATCTTCTACCTGCTGATAATTAATCGAGCAAGCTTCATCAAAGAGTCTCTCAAACTTGCATTCTGTAGTCGTTAAGTACACAAGTCACCATGGGAAGACTGCTAATTCCTGCAACAATTAAATGATACAAAGTAATTGTTTTGAGCTTGCTTTATATGGTGCCTTGTTATGGGTCTATAAGAATTGCCTCTAGTTTGAAAGCTATTTTATTAACATTTCTAAGCATGATATTCCGTGCTCCTCATTCTATCTCAAACGTTCCTGCCTAGTTAAAGCTGGATTACATCTCCCTTAGGGCCTGTCTCAGACACTGTTGAGATTTTGATTGAAACCATTTTTCTTTTTCTTTTTTTTTAAAAAAATATTTTTTGATTGAAACCATTTTTCTGGGGAGTGTTCAACTTACTTTATTAAGTAAGTTTGCCTCACCCCCAATTTGACCTATTGCAGCTTTTAATTTGTGGCTATATTACTCCCTAAGCCCAGATGAAGGTTTGATCAAAATTCAACATGATCAGGAATTTAGATGTTCACAAAGGTGGGGTGGTAAAGTTCTCCATTTTAATTATGCAATTGCTGCCAACTCAGACAAACCTTAGCTATTTTTAAAATATTAAACTGCTCCTCAGTTCCATATGTTAATGATAACTATATGTCTTGCTGTCTTGATAAAATTGTCCAGGAGGAAGAGAAATTCAAATAGTTCTTGACTTAAAGGTAAAGGTTCCCTCACACATACCTGCTAGTCATTTCCGGCTCTAGGGGGCGGTGCTCATCTCCGTTACAAAGCCGAAGAGCCAGCGCTTTCCGAAGACATCTCCATGGTCATGTGGCCGGCATGATTGAAGGCTCATGGAACGCTGTTATCTTCCCACCAAAGTGGTCCCTATTTTTCTACTTGCTTTTTTACATGCTTTTGAACTGCTAGGTTGGCAGAAGCTGGGACAAGTAACGGGAGCTCACTCCATTACACGATGCTAGGGATTCGAACAGTCGAACTGCCAACCTTTCTGATCAACAAGCTCAGTGTCTTAGCCACTGAGCCACTGCATCAGTATTTATAGAGAGAGACGGCAGCTCCGATCACACACTGGTGTGCTGGGCTGGTTATACACATAGATACATATACATACACACACATACATACACACACATACATACACACTCTCAAGAATAGAATCAACTTTGCCCAATCAATTATTTTAAGGAAATCTCCACAAGTAAATAAAATAAACTTAAGAACTTTAAAATCAAAGAACTCCCTTCCCCTTAGGAATTTCAGCTGCATGTGCTTGGCATTAATAAATCTATGATCTTTGGAATGCCACAAACTCAACCTAAATTAGTTTTTCAAAAATACCTGACATAGTTTGTGGATTTCAAACTTTCTATCATGGTAACCTCTCTGGCTTCAACTATCAGCAAAACAAGATTTCACAGGGCTTTTGTATTTCGGTTAAAATAGAACATGTCAGTTCAACTGCAAAGGCTAATTATCAAGAATAGATACATTCTTTGTGTAATTGGACTAGAATCAGGATAGACATTTTGGATGGAAAAAAATGAAAGGTCAAAAAATGTACTAAAATGATGTCTTTGCATACATTTATATTTGAATTATATGTTAACAAATTTGATTTTTTTAAAAATAAGATTAGTCTACAATGCAAAATACTTCACAATTGCTAGCTACTTATTGTAAGCAAATACTGTCATATAAATTTATCAACCAACAAACCTACCCACATGCGAGTTGTGTGTGTGTGTGTGTGTGTGTATGCAGTGTGTTAGAAGCAGATGGATGATGTAGTGGTTGGAGTGCCACCCTTTGACATGGGATTCTGGAATTCAATACCAGCAAGCATCCTTGGGCAAAGATCCTCTACCACTTCATCTGCCTATCTCAGATATGACAGAAACATGAACTAAGAAAGTTATTGTGGCCCAGATGTTGCTCAGATTAACATACCAATTCATATGTTTGAAAACCAGGACAATCTGATAATCTAATAGCAGTAGCACTTAGACTTATATACTGCTTCACAGTGCTTTATAGCCCTCTCTAAATGGTTTACAGAGTCAGCATATTGCCTCCAACAATCTGGGTCCCCATTTTACCAACCATGGAAGGATGGATGGCTGAGTCAACCATGAGCCTGGTGGGATTCGAACTGCCAAATTGCAGGCAGCTGGCAGTCAGCAGAAGAAACCTGCAGTACTATATTCTAACCACTGTACCACTAAGAGTTGACCTAATGATAGGGGATATATGAATCATATGAGGGAACTATGAATGGATAGAAGACCTACATAATGAAGAGGAATCTGCTCTCACTAATTTGAGATGTACTAACTACACATTACATCCCATACTCAAGATGATCCTGAAGAACTGGATGTGTGGTCAACACCTGAAACTGGAACTTCACTGACACCCCTTCCATTACAAGCACAGCAGATGACATGGGGCATAAAATCATGGACAAATGAGCTACAGTCAACCTTCAAGACCAAATACCAAAGCCAAGAAAAATACCATCGGCTAAGTATGTTGGAAGAAGCCAACAGATTCCTCATGACAATCCCTACTCCCACCATAATGCAAAGTAATGAACAGCCACTGAACGTGCTTTGTGAAAAACAGAGGACATACCCACCCACCCACCGGAAAATAACATTAGAGGCTAAGATCAGAGAGAAGTTGGCTGATGGAACTACAGAAGTGTGTGGGGATTAAGGATATGCTTTGCCAAGTGTCAGGCAATGACCAGTTGCTAGACAAATTGTTCTTTTGAGAATCCTGAGGCAACAATCAAACTGATAGGTAAGGAGAACTTAAGCTTTATGGTTTGCTGTTCATTTCACCGTGGGACTACTTTGGGGGAGCCACAACAGTAAAATGGGGGAAAAAATTAAACATAGCAACTTAACAGAACAAGTTTAACTGTACAAAGTTTAAGTAATTTGAACAGAAACACACACACACACACACAAAAAGCAACATATCAAATAAGAGGTTCTCTCTTCACAGGAAAGAGATGGTCCAAGGCTTTGAGCACTGAAGCTCCATTTTAATGAGCAATTTGACACTAGGATTTCATGGACTTGCTTTCCTGGTCATGAGATTGCAGTATCTGACCTGGGAGGGACTGAATATACTTGAAGCAGAAGATGCTAAATACACAGAAGCAGGTCTACCACACTAAACAGAAGCTGAGATGTAGAATATACAGTGATATTACAGGCAATCCAACATATAATAAGCAGGGTGTAAGATACAAGCAGGAAGAACATACACTGAATGGCACAACAAAGTAGTGGATTTTGTTCAGGAACATCTGCACATCTGTGGAAAATGGGGGAGCTAAGATCCTGTGGGATTGCCAGATGGGTCTAGGACAACTTGCCACAGCCAACTTGCCACGGGACAACTTGCTGTGGGACAAAAGTTACATAATGTGAAGGAAATGGTGGAATAGAATAATTAAAGAAGGATGCAAAAGGAGGGACAAAATGAAATGTGAATGACAAAATTTAAAATATTTGTTTAAGTATTTTAAATAAATGAAATTGTTGAATTGGCCTGTGGCAAGTTTCTCCATATCAAATTGGCTACTCTGGTGAGTTGGTGAGCTGGCTATGGCGAGTTGGCTGTGATGAGTTGTCCCATTCCGCTGCCAGATCCAGACAGATTGGCATGACCTGGCCAATCAATCAGACATTGTGGTAGTAGACAAGGATCAAAAGACGGCAATGGTAATAGGTGTAGTGGTCCCAAGTGACAGAAACATCAGGAAGAGGAAGTGTGAGAAGTTGGAGATGTACCAGAACCTGAGGAGGAATGGAGAATATGAGGAGGATGTGTGTTTGTGTGTGTGTGTAATTTTAATCTCTTCACTGGAAGGTACAGTAATAAGATTTCTAGGTGTAAGCAGAGGTGGTATTCAGCAGGTTCTGACCAGTTCTGGAGAACCAGTAGTGGAAATTTTGAGTAGTTCTGAGAACCGGCATATACCACCTATGACTTGAGATTTTACAGTATCCTTCCCCTGCCACGCCCACCAAGCCACGCCCACAGAACTGGTAGTAAAAAAAGATGAATCCCACTACTGGGTGTAAGCCATCAGGAACAAACATATGTCAAAACATTATTTGAATTATGCGAGAAATTAAAGAGAGAGAGCAAATACTTGTATGCTAGTTTATTACTTTTATGCTACCAGTGTTCTAAACATTTTACTTATTCCAACATTCACTAACATGAATTGAAATATAAGTAAAAAGTTTCTTCTACTCATGTAGGTTTTCCATGTGAGTAGTAATTTCACTTTCAGTGGTTCTAGGTTTCCAAAAACTTTAAATTATAGACTAGACTACCCCAGATTCAGAAAGTTTTACAGTTTTGTATAAATAACCCCTAAAACACCGGTGTTAGTCTGTTATTTAGACTTTAAATTCTAATTACTATAATTTCAAGTAGACTACTTATGGTACCTGTTGAGTTTCTTTAAACATAAAATGTATGAGATCTCAATATTATATAGTTTTGTTGATATGCCAACTATGTAAAATATATATATTATGTTATATATATATATATATATATATATATATATATATATATATATATATATATATATATATATATATATATATGTATATGTATATGTATATGTATATGTATATGTATATGTATATGTATATGTATATGTATATGTATATGTATATGTATATGTATATGTATATATATGTATATGTATATGTATATGTATATGTATATGTATATATGTATATATGTATGTATGTATGTATGTATGTATGTGTATATGTGTATGTGTATGTGTATGTGTGTATATATATATATATATATATATATATATATATATATATATATATATATATATATATATATATATATATAAATATAAATATAAAAGGTTTTTGTTTCATTTCATTTATTTTATGGCACTTCATTTTAATGTTTATACCATATCACCATAATTTATTCTTTACCATTTCAATATCAACAATAATACACTTTTATAGTTATTTCTTGGTGTACGTTTTACCATTCGTTGTTAGTAATCCCCATAATAAAGTTATTATGCTATTCTATACTTTACATTTTTATTCCTGGAATGGTTGTAATTGTATATATTTTAAAATGATCTACAACTGAAACAAAGATTGACTGGCTAGTTCTTAATATAAAGGCAACAAAATTGAAAGAAAAGTGTTGATTTATGTTGGTTGAATACAGAACACATAAAGTGTTCTTAGAGGAAATAAGCACTCTTATTTATTCCTCTAAACATAAACTCATATTTCATACAACTAATTCACTTACACACTCTAGTTTCTAAGGGGCCTGAAAAAAAACATGGTGAGAAACAGCATGGTAACTCCTTCATACAACTACTTTGCCTTTTATCCAGATTTAAATCTTTTATATGGCTACTGTAACCACAATGATAAAAGAGGTTTCAGCTGCTGGTATAAAATTAATTGTTATAGTAGTGCTGAACTAGTATAGAGAAAGAAAGGAATGCTCCCAAGTTATTTTGCAGCACAGTATCTAAAACTTTGTGGCCAAGTGGAAAAGAATGATGTGTTACAATCTGTTTTCTGCTAAAGTAATATTTTATTGTGGTGATGACAAACTGCACTGGCAAGATTATGGGAATCACAATCACATTCAAACACTTTCAGATAATCTTCAATTTACAACCATTTTTAGCAACCTTGCAAAGTTACAATAGTGTATTTACAACTGTCATAGCAATCACATGATTACAATTTGGGTGTTTAGTAATAGGCAGGTATTCATGATGATTGAAGCATCCTTGAATCACATCATCACTATTTGCCACCTTCCCAGCTAGCTTCAGATTTGGTTAAAGACTACAGTGATTTGCTTAATGACCGTGGAAAAATGCTGCAAAATTGCACACAATTCACTTAATGACTGTATCACTGATTGATAGAAGACTTGGTCCCAGCTGATCAAATGTCAAGGACTATCTATTCTATTCTTTGGGAAACTATAGCAGATACTTTCTTTGTCCCTTGAGATAGTTCACCAGGTCTGTATTCCAAGGAATATAGGATTAAAAAAAAAATCATTTCTTGTAATGCCTCCAAACAATTCTACATGGAGATATCTTCTGCTTGTTGGTAAACTGTTGATGCCAGTGTAATCGTGTTGAGGAAACTACACAAGAAACGTTTAAGCAAGGAAGGAAGATAATGAAGGCTTAAGCCATTCTTAATTTTTTACAGTTCTGATGTGAGCTATATTTTCAGACTATAGCCCTTCCCTCTATTCTACTGGGACATCTATTTAGGAGAAAAATCATAAGACTAGAGTAAAGCCCATAATCCTTGCAGCAAGTTTGTGTCTCTTCCTAAAAAATGATAGAGAATATATCTATAGAAAGCACAACATCACAGCAGTGACTGAGGAATAAATCAGAGGGTTAGATCAATTTGAGATCTGACTTCAGCTGAAGATGAAAATAAAGATTTATTAGATGAAAAAGAGAAGATGGATAATGGGAGTCCCTTTCCATAAGGAAGACAAACAAATGAACAACTGGGAAAAATGATGAGCAGAGGCAAAATTATACTCCGCTCAAACAGTTTTCAGTTTTCAGACTTTTCAAACAAACAAATATCTGGAAGAAAAAGACAAACTACACAAGGGGAAACTGAATGGTGATTGCCTAAACTGCAGAAGGAACACAGCTGCATTCCATATAAAAGTAAAAGTATTGGCAGCTGGAGGCTCACTGCTATGAAAAACCAAAATAAATATAAAGAATGGACCCACTGGGATATGAAATGTATTGTCTACTAGGAACAAGAATCAGTGATGTGATTGACCTCAGATTGTTCTGTTAGATCACTCAATATTTATTCTTCCAGATAATTCATGTGGAGACAAATGACAATATGACTATAAATGTATGACCATAGCCTTTCAGATCTAGGGAGTGAATTCAAGAAATTTGTATCCATTCTTGCAGTCATAAGTAATAAAACTGGAAAGGAAGAAAGACATGTTGTGAATGAATATTGGCTACAAAAATAGGGTTGATGGGAGAGATTTGATTTCTGAGACCATGGTCCAAATTATCTGGATGTTGAAGTCCTGGCATGAAATGTGAAATTGCTTGCATTTCAGAATTACTTGAAAAATGTCTTTGGTCAGAGCTTGGTAAGTATGATCAAAGGGCTTTAAATTAAAACCTACAGGGATTGAAGACAAAAATCTCAGATACATGTCTTTACACTGAAAAAAGGAAATGGAAATGTTGCTTTCAAAAAGCCTACTTAATTACTGGAAAATATTTATTCAAAAATTATTATATTTTTTTAGAAAAAGAAGAATATTGATTCACAAAGCTCACAGCCTTCCTTATCTTTACGCTGCTGCTTAGAACATGGGGAAAAAACATGATGGAACTGAAATCTTAGAACAAGAAGGCAAATATGGTTTAACAGGAATAATAGAAGCTTGGTCAATTGACCTCCATGTTTGGAACACAGGAATATAATTTTGTTCAATAAGGAGATGGCATCTACATTTAATAAATAAATAAAATAAATAAAAATAATATTTATTTTTAACAAAATGTTTGGCTAAAATATCCTTAACAGTTCAGATATCCAAGGGAATGAACTTGGCAATACTGTACAGGGTACTGCATAGGGTTATGAGAATAACAAAAATGTCTTTCCAGATATGTTCAAAAAAGTGGAAAGAATCAAGTTATCAGCTGCTCATAGAAAAAAAAATGATGTTTAAAAAAGACAAACAGAGGCACTCGGTTTCCAGTTTTGCCTCAGTTTTGCCAACAAAAGGATACATGTTCCAAGAAAGCAATTATTAATAAGTGGGAGAAAGGGCACAAATGTAAATGGAGGCTACAGAAACATGTCTAGGGAATAACTATTTACTTTGAATATGTTCAAAACTCTAGACCCAAAATAATGGTCCAGCTAATCAAAATGAAAAGCTATTTGATAAATTCAGTGTGTTTCCTTCATCTGAAACTAACATTATCCACCAACCTAACTCTAACCTTAGCTGGTGAGCTTCATTACAATGTACAAAAGTAAGGACTGCACAAAGGGTAGTGTTTTTATTCTAGGATAACAGGTGAAACAAAGTGTGGAGGAAGAAAAACCTGCCTTGAATGACAACATTAAGAACATGGCCTGAATGGAAACACTCAGAGAAGCTAAGAGCCTTTGCTGAAGGCAGTCAAAAAGGGAAACTCTTGAAAACAACAAAGGTGAAGGCTGAATATAGAAAGAAAACAATTTAAAACTGATTTGTTAACTGGAAGAAAAAGGCAATGCACGGTCAATACTTGAAGGATACAGAAAGAAAAGCCAATTTAAAAAAACAACACATTGGGGTTGGCTAAGATCACAACTGTTAAAGAAACTAAAGCTTTATTTTACCAGCTCAAGGAAAAGCTTTGCCAATTAATTGCACAAAGGTGTAAATTCAACATGTAGTAAATGATAGTAAATATCTCCTTTGTAGAAAGAAAGATGAAACAATTGACCATTTGGTGAGGGGTTGCAGCAAAATTTCACAAGCTGATTATGAACAGCATCATGACCGAGTTGTCAAATTTCCTTATTGCAAACTTTGCCAGAGGTTTAAACATAAACGTAGCAAGAACCACTAGACCAGAGTTGTCAAACTGGCGGCCTGCGGGCCAGATGTGTCATGTGCAGGCCACATCCATCCCAGCTCTGCGAATGGGGAAAATGTCACAAAACATCATGTGATGGCAACATGATGTGTTGAGTTTGACACCTCAATGTGATGTGTTGAGTAGGACCATTAAGTTGAGGAGATTTTGGAAAATGAGACTTTTAAGATCCTATGGGACTTTAAGATCCAAACAGAAATGTCAGGTGTTCGATTTGTGAACCAAATAAAAGTAGGCACTCTCAGGAACGTTGAAATCCCAAAAGTAAAACTTTATTGGAGACACCTTTTCGGTACTGAAGAATCAAAACCAACTTTGTTTTTTCCCCGCGCAATGCATGTATACTTAAACAATAGCTTCTTTCTTTCCCACTTTTGGTTGGTCACATTGTCTAATTAGGAATCATCCTTTTGTTTTGAGAACCATTGACTTTTCTGTCGGAGTGGCCTTGGTGGGTTCTTGCCTTTCATGGTCTTTTTGTTACGTCTGCATTCCTTCTTACCCAGTTCTTTGACAAGTTGAAAAGCAATGAGACCTTAATATTTCAAAAGGGGTTCAACCTTGACATAGGCATTTAAGAAATTTTTTTTTTTTTTAAGAATTGATTGATCATTGATGTTGCTATTCCAGATGATTCTGGGATTGAGGAAAAACAATTATAAACATTACAAAATACTGGATTTACCGATTGAAATTGAAGGTTTATGGGGGGAAAAATCTGTTCTCATGCAAACTTTGACTGGAACCATCAGAGCAATACCTATGGGACTTTCTCAATATTTACAGATCTGAATACACTAACTTTTGTGAAAATTAATTGACAACTGCCTATATTCTTAGTTGCTACCTTAATAAATCTTACAATTTTGATTTTGACTTGAATTATTAAGTTTACCCATTATTAAGATTACCCACACACATAATTAAATGAAATAGCCCCTTTCTTGTAGAGAGACAGAAGGGATAGTTCTAACTGCACAAGACCTTAAGAAAATAAGCCTTAAGAACAAATGTGCACAAAGCCAGAATTGAGATAATAGCAACAGATGGTAAGTGCTGCCTCTACAAAGAAGCTGAAGAAACAGTGGACCACATGGTTAGCTGCTGCAAGAAAGCCACACAGAAGTCTACAAGCAATGTTATGACAAAATAGCAACAACAGTGTATTAGAATGTCTGCAAAGAAATACTACTTGTCAGCAATCAAGAACTGGTGGGACCACAAAATAGATTAGTCACATAAAGAAGACAACACTAAAGTGCTCTGTGACTTTAGAATGCAAACAGATAAGTGCTTACCACATAACATCCCAGACTTAACAACCGTCAATAAGAAAGACTAAATTTTTTTTAGATATTGCCTCCAGGATAACTGTATCTGGAGACAATACAATAGAAAGAAAGAACGGGAGAAAATCAGAATATACAACAACCTGCACATAGAAATAGAACAACCATGGCAAAAAAAGAGAGCAAAGGTATAATCAATAGCAATAGATGCCTTGGGTGCAAAATTCCAAGTTCTTTACATCCAGCAATGGTACTTTAAGTCCATTGAATCGTAACATCTGTCTATTCCAGGTCCTTGGGAAGGATTCAATAGGTGGATACAAATGCCATATCCAGTTTAAACATCTGGTTATGTGGCTAACCACAAATAAGTCTAAATAAAATAGTCCCTTTCTTGCAGAACCAATAATCAATCCTGATTAAGAGACCACCTTGTATTAAAAATAAGCATAAGGTAAAGGTAAAGGTTCCTCTCGCACATACATGCTAGTCATTTCCGGCTCTAGGGGGCAGTGCTCGTTTCTATTACAAAGCTGAAGAGCCAGCGCTATCCAAAGACATCTCCATGATCATGTGGCTGGCATGACTAAATGCGGAAGGCACATGGAACACTGTTACCTTCCCACCAAAGTGGTCCCTATTTTTCTTCTTGCATTTTTACATGCTTTCGAACTGCTAGGTTGGCAGAAGCTGGGGCAAATAATGGGAGCTCACCGTTATACGGTGCTAGGGTTTTGAACCACCGAACTGCCAACCTTTCTGATCGACAAGCTCAGCGTCTTAACACTGAGCCACCGCATCCCCCTAAGCATAAGCATACTAGAGATTTATTTTCATTTATTTATGAAATTTGCCAGTTGCCTCAATCAAAGGATACTTTAGGTGATATAAAGGTCAGAACAAGACAGAGACAAGAACGTCCCTGAGTTTCCTGAACCCTGGGCTAGGTTATGTGACAGCCTCTCGAGTGATCTGGTTCCAAGGAAGCTAGGACTTTGGAGGTTATCATTAGTATTTTCAGTGCACTCTATTCCCAAACACAGAAGTGGAAGCCCGTGAAGCTGTTTCAACAAGCAAGACATATGCCCTTATAATTTAACTTGGTCACAGTCTAGCTGTACATTCTAGAACAGCTGAAATTTCTGGACTTTTTTTCAAAATAGCTCCATACAGAACAAGTGTGGTAGTGCCAAGTTTTGTAATCTGGCAAAGCTTCCATCAAAACTTCCCATCAGAGTAGATATGAGAGGTGAAGTAGACGTCCTTTTTTGTGTGAAATGAATCAGTCTGACTGCCACAAAGCACTATACAATGTTTACATGAGTCAACAATGCTTTTCTATGCTGGTTTTACCAGCATATTTGGGGATTCAGTTCAGTGCTCTAAATATGGACTCAAAGCTTACTTTAGTAAGCTCTTGAATCAAACCATTATCTACTGTTGGGCTAAAACTTAAATTCCATCAGACTGTGGCAAGTTTAAGTAAATGAGTGTCTTTAATTTGCTTTTGCTGATCAGAAGAATTTTACTTTGCAAGAAGAGTACCTGGGTCATGCTTCCAGATAAGTCATAATGCCCAGATTCTCAGCTTTTATTGAAAGAAAGAAGCAACAGTAGCAAAAAGGTTCTCTTGACCTGACTAGGTCTCAGCAGTAAATCACAGATCTCTAGAAAGTTCATGACTCAGCGTGATTCCTTGCTTGACTTGGCAAAAGACTCCACAGTTCAGCTAATCTTTATTGCAGATACAGCTATATAAAAATGAACGTTCATCTGGTAAAAAGAGAGAAAAGTTTGCATATTTTCAGAAATATATAATGTGAAGCTTTTTTTTTTTTTTCTCTTCTGAATTAAGAAAGTGTACTTGGTATAACGCCTGTGCCTCCAAAAATGAGTGGTTGTTTTGCCCTATGAGTGAATAAGGAATTCTATGTGGTTTTTTTTTTAAAAAAAAATCCAAAATTAAGACATCCTGTGAGTGGGGAAACCTTAATTTTGCACAGAACATTATGTGCACGCTAGAACCCTAGAAAAATCTGGATGATGACCAAAGGGTCATTTTGAACACAGAAGGCAGTGCTAATTATAAGGGAAAAAATAGCTGTACATAAGTATCCAAAGTTAACTGTGCAAAAGTTACATTCTGGGGCAAACTTCAAAGAACATTTGTCTCTCACATTACAAAAAACGAGCACGATGCAAATCAAATGGATAGTAAAATAATTAGATCAAACCAGGCTAAAGTTGTTAGAATTAAATTGCATTAATTTAAAGCCCATCGGAACCATCATATATTTGTAACACTTAAGAGCAGATGGATATCAACATGTAAAACTAGATTTAATTCAAAGGCAGTCGCTGTTTCAATTTAATTCTATTAGATAATGAGTCTTTTAAAACTAACGATTCACACTTCATTTGATTTTAAGATTAAGGTTTAGATTTCAATATATTAGATATATTAAGAATTTCTATCAAATGCCATGCTGGTAACACTGGACCTGACATACTCATACTTTGAGAAAACAATGACAAACCCTTCTGAAAATGTTCCTTAAGAAACTTCGATAAAATTGTCAATGTTGCTGCTGGGAGCCAAGACAGGCCATAAGATAATTAAATACAGATAGACCTCAAGTTACAACCATAATGGAGCCTGTCCAATAAGGTCATAATTCATGATCGTCATAAAATGGATTGGTCACAGGCTGACACAATTTTCAGAATCAATCTTTATTATGGTCACAAACCGGCACAAAAGTTAAACATTAAAATAAATATGTTCTCTAAAATTATTGGAAAATAATTAAGCAAAGTAGGAATATAAATAAGGATCCAATGTTCTACCTGTCAATGAATACTTCAACAATACAAGAGCGCACAATAGATACAAACTCAAGGTTAATCGCACCAAACTTGATTGCAAGAAATACGACTTCAGCAACAGAGTGGTCAATGTCTGGAATACTCTACCTGACTCTGTGATTTCTTCCCCAAACCCCAAAAACTTTAACCTTAGACTGTCTACTATTGACCTCACCCCTTTCCTAAGAGGTCTGTAGGGGGCATGCACAAGCGCACCAACGTGCCTACCGTCCCTGTCTTATTGTTTCTTTTTTTTTCTTATTCGTATTCATTTCATGTATTCATAACCATGTTTATACTTATACCTGTTATCTAATAATCGCTTGACAAAATAAAATAAATAAAATAAAATAAAATAAAATAAAATATTTAGTTCTTTAAGTGTTTTTTTCCTTATTGTCATTTCAGCAGCTCAAAATTTTGCTACTGCACGAGTGGTGGCTGGATTTGAGTCATGAAGGAGATGGTTCACATAGAAATTATCTGATCTCTCTACCAGAGTGAGTATGTCTATTGATCTGATGTCCCTGTAGAACTTGCAGCACAATAGGACATGTGAGATGTCTTCAACTTCCCCATTGCCACATGTACATATTGGCTCAGCTCTTGGGGTTTTATCATACCTGCCCTGCATGGTGGGATTCAATTTTTTTTACTACCGGTTCTGTGGGCATGGCTTGGTGGGCATGGTGTGGCTTGGTGGGCCTGACTTGGTGGACGTGGTTTGGTGGACGTGGCAGAGGAAGGATACTGCAAAGTTTCAATTCCCTCCCCCACCAACCTGCTTTCCAGCTCCTTCTCCTGTGCAGGGCAACAAAAGAGGACCCAGCTGATCAGCTGGGACTGAGGCAGAGAATAGATGGGGCGGGCAAGTCAGAGGTGGTATTTTCTGGTTCTTTGAATTACTCAAAATTTCTGCTACCGGTTCTCCAGAACTGGTCAGAACCTGCTGAATACCACCTCTGCTGCCCTGCAGGAATGCTGAGGGAAGGATATTAAGTCTGCCTCTTAAAAAATGCTATTCTACTCTCAGGAAAAGTTAGATCTGTCAGATACCTTGCTGGTTCTCAAACACCGCATTTAATCTGATTTCTCCTGTGAACAGATGCTCACATGCTGACACAATTTTATAACTTCTTTTGTGGCAGTCATTAAGTAAATGCCGTGGGTGTTAAACAAACCAATGGTTTAGTATGGGCACAGTTTTGGCAAAAACTGGAAATAAAACCATTGTAAAACCATCATGTGTCTGTAGGACACTGTAAATGCAACCGTCTTGCCAAGAGACCTAAGTGTAGCCATCTGACCAGAGGGGGCTGAGCCATCAGAACTTCAAATCCAGCTCAAAATTACCCCTCAAGTAGGTCCATTGAAACTTTGATTGGTCACTAAATGACCAGTTGTAAGTCAAGGATACCTATAATCATATTCTGTAGGTAATGAACCAAGTCATGATGAAAACTTGTGCAATTTTTAGATTCTAAACAAGCCAATTCATATCCTTTTACTATTTACTGTATGCTATTTTTTAATTTAAAAAAACAACAACTCAGTTTTTACTATTTATATTACATGGCTCTTATTTATTAGATTTGAAGGGTTCAGGAAGAGGTTCAAAGAAATATCCAACTTTTTTGAGCCACTCTGTCTCCTATCACCATAAGGACTGATCTACCTTTTTCCTTTACCACATGGTCATATAATCTATGTGAAAAGCTATATATGGAGAAAAAGGAGAGAGATTTTAACTTTTGCATACTCTGAGTAAAAACAAGCATCAAATTTTCATTGCATCAAATTTCCAAATCATATTATTGTGGTTAGAGAAAGAGAAAGGAACTGGTATTTGTAATAAAACTTCAATCTAGAAAGCAAAGGCAAGCTTGAGGAACTATTATTTATCAACTCACCATTTCCTTTTATTAGAGAACTTGATCTTTTTGACAGTGTGCTGTATTAGAATTAGATCAGTCTTGGTAGATAATTCCACAAGGGTCGAAAGGTTTGCAGCTTTTCTACCAGAACATGGATAAAATTTTTGGATAATACTTTTTCCTCTCATAATTAAAGTAACCACAGATAGCATAACTTGCCTGATATTTTCTGAACTTGGAAGTTAAGCAAGGTCCGTCTTGGTTGCAGAGGTGGTATTCAGCAGGTTCTGACCAGTTCTGGAGAACTGGTAGCGGAAATTTTGAGTAGTTCGGAGAACCGGCAAATACCACCTCTGACTGGAGATTTTACAGTATCCTTCCCCTGCCACGCCTACCAAGCCACGCACACAGAACCAGTAGTAAAAATATTTGAATCCCACCACTGCTTGGTTGGTATTTGGATGGGAAACCATCAGGACAGTCTAAAGTTGTAAAAGTCGTAGACAAAAATCAGAAAACATCCTGGCAGAAGGCAATGGGAAAACCACTTCTGTATTGTTGTTAAATGGATGAAGGCATCCATGAAATCACCAAGTTGCAAAGTCAAGTTGTATTTCCAGTTCTCGGTAAGCATTTAACATTAAGCTAACCTGTCCTGTCACTTAATAAATCTGTTTTTCATATAGGACGCTCAAAAGACATTACGCAAGATTGATTATTTTAAATAAAGTTATCTTTGCTCTGAGCCTATCTACCACATCCAGCTTTGGTTGACAAGGAAAGCAAGCAGGCTTTTTAATTTTTCTTTCAGGACTTACCTCTACACCCTTTCCCCAATCTAGATTCTAAGATATGATTTAATGTACACCTCCATCATCCTCAGCATCAATCATCCTAAAGCAGGTTAGAAAAATCTATTCTAGAGATGTAGACATTGTTCCTCCCTGAACTGGATGAAATAAGGATGTATAATTATTGTATGTATGTATGTATGAATGAATGAATGAAGTATAAGGTATAAAGTATACAGTATACAGTATACAGTATAAATAAATAAGGATATATACATATACATATATAATTTCCTTACTATGTTTCTTTCTTCCCTTTTTCTTCCCTTCCTTCCTTCCTCGTTCTCTCTCTCTCTCTCTTCTCTCTCTCTCCCCTTTTGCTTAGTAAATTTAATTTTCATTTGCCAGACATAACATACCCTGACTTTTGAGCAACATTTTTCTATGATTTAAACAAGCCAGAACACACAGTGCACTACACAGAGACAAATGTAATCATATCATTTCTTTATGATGTATTGCCACCATGGGTAAATAGCTCAGACAAGCAAGACCCTATCTGAATAAAAACATGTGATAAAAAGAAATAAATTTTGCATATCCACAAGGATAAAACAATAAAAAAACACTTTACTCATGGGAAGTTTGTAATTGAATTAGAAAAGTTGTAATATGGTTTGGTTATCTTAATTGCTGTTAGCAGAAGGCTGCTGTTTGAAAGGAGGGCTACAAGTAGAACAATGAAATGATTAATATTTCAATTCACTTGAAGTAATAAATACTAATATAGAGAATGCTCCTTTAATATGCATTGATTGTATGGGGAACATTTCTTAACTAGGTTTGAATTTGTATGATTATTAATGGGTAGCCAATAGTAAGGTATTTAAACACAACTAATATTCTAAATGTAATTTTGATAAACTATTGTAAGATACATGACAGACTTTGTTAGTTCTCTGGTCAGAGAACTAAAAATTAGTATGTATAATTTGAGGATAAAGTGAAGATAATTCTGCAATTTATAATGCGTCTTTGGTGGGATTAAGTGCTTTTCCACACTGCAGCTTTCAGCTGTTCTCATAAAACTCCTGGAAATAAACAGCTTATTTTTAAAAAAGCTTTTTTCATTTTAGCCATGATGATGACCTACTCTTCAGTCTGGCTACCAGAAAAAGGAGTCTCTGAGTCATGAGCTAGAGGACCTAGGAGAAACTTATTTTTTGAAGGAACAAACTTGTGCAAGACTGCACTCTTTATATCAAAGGCCATTTTGAAGATGACATCTTCTCCATTATATTGTGGTTAAATGTAGGGTTGATGACTTATTATGAATATAACCTACTGTTTTCTTCATATTTCCTTGCTATAAAACCTAGTACTGGTTTTATACTTTGGATATGGTCAGCTGAAGAAAAAACAATTGCTTCCATCCTATCTTCCATTGAGGACCTGTATACTGCACAAGTCAAAAAGAGGGCTGTGAAAATATTTACAGACCCCTTGCTCACATCCCAGACATAAATTGTTTCAAGTTCTACCCTCAAAATGATGCTATAGAGCACTGCAGAACAACTAGACACAAGAACAGTTTTTTCCCGCATGCCATCACTCTGCATAAGCGCACCAATGTGCCTACTGTCCCTGTCCTATTGTTTCTTTTTTTTTTTTATTTCTTTTTTTTTTCTTATATGTATCCATTTCATGTATCCATAACTATGTTTATACTTATACCTGTTATCTTCTGCTATCTTATAATTGCTTGACAAAATAAATAAACAAATATAAATAAACTGTCAAACTATTACTAAGATTGCATTATCATCACTCATCACTCCTTATCACCCATCCCCTCCCACTTGTGACTGTATGACTGTAACTTTGTCACTTGTATCCTTACTATTTATATTGACTGTTTCCTAATATGATTTGATTGCTTATTGTACCCTATGACCATCAGTAAGTCTTGTACCTTATGATTCTTGACTCTTGACGAATGTATCTTTTCATTTATGTATACTGAGAGCATTTGCACCAAGACAAATTCCTTGTTTGTCCAATCACACTTGGCCAATAAAGAATTATATTCTATTCTATTACTATTATTCTCCTTATCCTTCCTATTACCTATCTCCTTTTCTACTTATGACTATTACTTTGTTGCTAGTATCCTTACAATTTATATTGTTTTATTTAGTTTCCTAGTATGATTTTTGTTGATTGCTTATTTAGTATCCTATTAATATCACTAAGTGTTATATCTTATGGTTTGTGATGAATGTATTTATGATGACTATGATCATGATTTATCACTTATATCTTTTATGTATACTGAAAGCTTATGCACCGAGGACAAATTCCTTGTGTGTCCAAACACACTTGACCAATAAAGAATTCTATTCTATTCTATAAGCAAATCAATATAATTTTTATGCTGCAAGTCACATGCAACACATATAACAAACAGGAATCACAACTTCAATCACACTATTGTGGCTGCCATCTTGATTTTTATTAACCATTCTCTGCAGACACCCTTGGCAGGAGTTTATATGGCCTCACATGGTGGATTCCCTGCTTCTTTTCTCCTGCAAAAAAAGCACATATTAACTGCTTTCCTTTTGATAGACATGTCTTTTTTAGGCTTGAAAAGCACAGAAAAAGTTCTTCCTGTTTCTTAGGCTAGAAGGGAAAACTTGGCTGAACTCTTGTCAGTTTCACAGAGGAGAGAAGAGAAGAGATAAGGCAACATAAGGTTAGAATTTTACTTTTCATTACTGCACAGAGAATGTGTGTGTGTGTGTGTGTGTGTGTGTGTGTGTGTGTGTGTGTGTGTGTATATATATATATATATATATATATATATATATATATATATATATATATATATATATATATATATATATAAAGTTTTCATGGTACTTACATGTATGGCATTCAGCTTTGTTCAGGTATTTTCCCACGTCATTGTAGTTGTGCTTTTAAAGTTGTAGCAACGTTTCGGCAGAATCTCATCTGCCATCAGAAGCCTGATGATGGCAGATGAGATTCTGCAAAGCTGTCAGCCCACATAGTATGGAATGACTATAGAAAACAGAGAGTGAACATAGAGGCAGATATGACAATGGATTGGAACAGAATCATTTGTGAAATATGAAATACAGGTAGTCTTTGATTTACAATAGTTCATTTAGTGACCATTCAAATTTAGAACAAAAAAAAAAGCAATGTTCATATGATGAAAGAAAAAAGTGGGGTTGCCTTCGCATCAGGTAGGAGATAAACTAGGAATGAGGTCATCCATTCCTGTCCTATCAAAAAGGAAGGAGATTGGTTCTTGCACTAAGATAAGCAGGAACTGCTGAAAAGTCTCAGTATAAATAATAGTAGCTGGCCAATCTTGTTTGAGATTAAAATGTGAACAGAATTAGTGGCTATTGTACCTAAATGAAAAGGGAATACTAGGCCTGTAAACTGGATTAAGAAGTTGAAAAATATGTCAGAATAAGCCAATGGCAAACCACCTTTTTCCCATTAAAAAACTCACAATAGAGAGCAGTGAAACTGAACTTAATGGCCAAATTAAGTGTAATGTAGTTTGAAGTTGCTAAAAACAGTGATACTAAAAGTGCTGGGCCAACACAATACTAAAAACCATGTACAGCTTCCTAAAATATGGATATATTGGGTATACTCTTTTAAAAAAAATATATAACTGCGACAAACTATCATCTTTACTGTTCTGGTCTAATACTATGTCCATATATCTGTGACTATAAGTATATTCACAAAACTAGTTTTATATGCCTTTCCCCAGTGGGAGACAAATTTAGCAAACATGGGGAGATCTCCCAAAGCTAAAGACAGCCAGAGTTGATTACTCCCTGATTGACAGGCCGTGGTGAAATACCAGGTTTGAAGGCTCCAATGGGAAGTTGAAAAATTACCCGGAAAAAAATGGCCAACTGCATCAATAGTATTGCTAAAATAATCATATTGTGATGGATTATAATGAAGTGGCAGTTTCCCAGGTAAGAAGGAGCACATTCAAGAAGGGGGCTAAGACAACAGGCAGCTGGATAGGAGACAGAGAAAGAAGGTTAGGAGAGGCACTGCCTGGAATCTCCCACCTGATCAATAAGTTATCAGGACTCTCAATTAAAGTACCTTTTTAAAAGTTGTCGCTATCTGTAGACATGTGCATGATGTAGTCAATGTTAAAACTGTTAAAGTCAACTAATCCCATAGAATAAACTCAGTTATGCAGTCCACAGACTATTGCTTTATCTTGATAATTAATTCAGCACAACTAATTTCACCACATGTACGTGTCAGCAAATAAATAAACCACTATAAAAAAAACTTTCCCAAGTATATTAAAAACTTTAACACCGCTACTTTTACAGGTGACTGCTCTGTTAGCAAAGCTATTATATCCAAGCTAAGATGACAATGCAATTATTCCAACCAGTGATTTAAGACCAGTAGATTACTATAAAGCAGAGAAGAAATTTCAGAGTTTGCTACAGCCTGCACATACTTACCACTCAAGGGTAACTCATGAGACAATGTGATTGCAGCTAAAATTCAGACTGAAACACATCATTAGATAGTTGGAAAGAGCAATACCTCTTTATAAAACAGAACTGACTCTTATTAAGTGCACTCTCATTTCATAGAGCTGATGTACCAGATCAGGTGGATTATGTTGCTGAAACTTGAGTAATACCAATAGAGGACAGACGCATCACATAACACTCTGGCAGCCATAGGACAATTATTTTAAGTAAAAAGGGAAAGGAACAATTAAACCCAAATAATGAAAAAAATATAGATACATGCATATGAAAGTAGACCCATCTTTTCTGGGAGAATTAAGAGAGTAAGCACACTTAAACACTTTTGTGTAAAGTATTTTCCTATCATCAACTTGCTATATTTATTTAACAACACACTCCGTGAGACTCTAGAAAGAAGGGATGCAAATGTATAAATATTATTTTTAATTAATGGCACAATTGTTAATAAGAATTTCTATCCAAATAAAGGGGGGGGGTTAATCCATCAACAGACATGGTTAATATGCATTAATTTAGCACACAAAGTTCAATGCCACAGGTGTATTTAACCTGACTGAAAAGCAAATTTTGCACACATGCTTAGGAAATTGCATTTTGACATTCCACAATAAAACACCCTGACTTTATTACTTTACCTACTTTGTATTAAAGTGCTTCTTACTGCAGCAGATTAAAAAACTGATGTTTCTGCTGCACAACGTTCCAATTAACTTAATATATGGATGAAATGGTGCCTCATTACATACCAAATAAAATATAACCTTGTTTCTGAATAACAGCCTTGTCAACTGTTTTCTTCTAACAAAAAACAAAAAAGGGTAGACCAGTCAAATTTATAATTAAAGTATCTTAACATCACATCAAACTGCATATATTGAATAATACAAACATTTTTAAAAGCATATCACCGCTAAATAAAGTAAAAGCAGGAAGTGCAACAAAACTGAAATGCAGAAGAAAACTATTTTTAAAAGGAGACATTTAGCATCCTTTAAACAAATGATCAGCACCACTTCACTATTGCAGCTTCCAGCTATAAATTCAAAGCAGACGATTTGCATAGTAAACAAATTACTTGCTCTAAGAGAATCATAACTTTTCAGATAGTTTACCGTCATCTTCCATTTCAAATGAGTAAAAATAACTTACGGAACGGTTGAAAGTTTCATGCTTACCCAAGGTAATGTATCAAGTTTTTCCTGCTTATGCCTGGTTACAGTGTGCATCCCACACAAAAGAACAAGATTTCATTTTGTTCATTAGGTATACAAGACGAAGAGCAGATCCAAAATAATTTCTTTGCACAAGAAATACTGAACACAATCAAAACCCTCCCCTTCAAAAAAAATTAAAGAACAAATACCTTTTCATATTAGAACAGAAAGCCCCCCAAATCCCTAGTCTCCACGCTGTGCTGGTGCTCCAGCTCCTTTAGTCATTACTAATAACTAGCTGTACACTGGAAGTAGGAATTTTTGTGCCCTCTATCTGTAGCTATTAGGTCTGCACATTGATTTACTGACACTAAAGCAATAGCAATTATCTCTCCTGTTCTCAGCAGTTACTGAAAAGGGACAGAGGCAGAGAGCTGAGTGGGCTAAACATTGCAGTGACCACAGAGCTCTTGCTGGCAATTAGTAGCAGGTGTTTTTGCCCAAAGACAAATTGATATCCTACTGATCATCAAGAGCCAGCTCCTTGCAAGTGTTCGTGCGTCCAAATCATCCTTTGTCAGAGATTTTTCATTGGCTTTTTCTGCTTCATCAATTATAAAGCAGTACAGCAGCTTACATGCATTTACAACATACAATTTGATCAAAAGCAATAAGCTCCCTAAAGCTTCTCAGCACAAGCAGTTGTTGTTGGTTAACTCTACCTTATGCTAAATCTCTTAGGTGAGAGAAAATAATAGAGCGGCCTTCCTGCAAAGGTATGTCTGTCTCCAATTCCAAATTATTTAGCCTGAAAACAATATTTTCTGAACAATATTTCTTTCTGGAAATGTATAGCAACTGAAATGTATATTCATTTTAGATTTTACAGATCTTTCAGTAATGTGATTTTAATATATTGTACAGCAAAACAGGATATTTGCCATTTTGAGGGAGTAGAAGGGAAATGAGGGGTTGCAAAGTGTTGGCCAATCTTCTGTACAATTCTGTTTGTTATACCTACTTCTGGTTGTCACTTGAAAAGTTTTAGAAGTTAATTTCATGGAGAATTAGACTATAAATATAGCCACTACTTGTGACTGCTTGGTATTACCTGCATAATATGTCTATCAATAATTGCTGGGCCACAAAAAGTACTATTGTGCTTATGTCCTACTTTTAAAATCCATCTATAAAGAATTCTAAATTTGGAATTTGGAATATAAGGTTTTACTAGACAACCCAGAAATATTTCCTTACCTAAACAGAGAAACAGAGAATGCCAGAAGTGAGCAAAAAAGCAGTGGGATTAGGAATGACTTCCATCTTTTTTGTCAACTTCTCCATTGAGTTTCCTTGTTGGAGTCTGGCAGAGAGCATTAGAAATGTTCCTTCCTCCCTATTTCCCCTCTGAGCAAGCAGGTAAAAGGCTGCTCTAGGTTGGCAAGATCAAGAGATTGTGGAATTGACTTGGAAATTGTAATGGAACCTTGAGAAAAGAAGATGTTACTGCAGCAGCCGCCCATCAACAATCAGTTGCACCAGAGCAGCCAAATCTCATTCTCTTGGTCAATGGTCAAAAATCAATTGTACTAGATTTTTGACACATCTATTAGTTAGCCTATTTCAGGTACCATGGCTATGAAAGTTACTGTCCTATGATGCACTACTCCACCAAGTTAAAGGTCATGAGAATGAGTTTTAATAGTATATTTGGCATATATTAGCATACATTTGAACTGATATAGGAGAGCTGTTCTTAGTTTCCTACAAGAGAGACCAAGCTTTTCTTAAGGTTTACTCCAGCTTTGGGAGGGAAGCAGAAGCCAAGACCTCACATAAGGATGCCTCTTTTGTACAAATGAGATTCAAATTGTGTTGCAGAATGTTAGATACTAGTCATTAAAGAGCCCAGTGGTTAGAATGCAATATTGCAGGCAAACTCTGCTCACAACCTGAAGTTCAATCCTGACCAACTCAACGTTGACTCAGCCTTTCATCCTTCCAAGGTCTGTAAAATGAGGATCCAGATTGTTGGGGTCAATATGCCAACATTGCAAACCACCCAGAAAGTGCTGTAATGCACTATGGGACGGTATATAAGTCTAAGTGCTATTGCTATTATTCATCCATTTATTTGTAACAGTTTAAACCTGTTTTCCACTGTTCAAAATCCAAAGCAGAGACAATCTTATTTCTTGTTAGTATGGCTCTAAATAGTTGGTCTACATGGGTCACGCTTGCTTTGATGTCTTTCATCTGATAATCTTATCTAGCAAACAGAGTAAAATCTGCCCAACTCTGAAAACATTGCAAAATGCCTGGAACTTTAAGCACAATATTTTTACATGGAGTCTTGAGTTAGGGGCAAGTGGTATGAATTTGAGTCAAGAAGTAGCGATATAAATTCCTACAAGCAAATATAAAGCACTAATATTATAATTATTAAAGAAAAAAGGACTATCATTAAAAAAAATTCTGTTGCAGGTTGTTCCTTGGAGCAACTTTAAGAACAGCATGGAAATAAAGAAACCCTACCTGCATTATGATGCTGAAGAAAGGCGCAAATCTGAAGGGATATTGCTGAATGGCTTTAGCTATTATTGTTGCTAAGGAAATCTCATTATAACTCAAATGCAGGCAGCAGCGAATCCATTGCACAATGCCATCAATCCATCTGTCTGCCATCATGGCTTAATCTAAACACTATGTCCACACAGTAGTAATGGTAGCAGTAATTGACTATTAAAAAAAAAACCTCTGCAATTTCTATTTTATTCATAATATGTTTATTAGCAAAGCAGCTCAGTTTTCAACCTTAACATCTATTTTTCTCCCATTGCTTGACAAATTTGATGCTGCTACAATATTTTATTAGGATAAATATTTGGTACTAAAACTCAGTTAAAGTAACAATTTGTGCATCAGAGTTAATACAGTTCTATTTTTTTTAAAAAAGAATATTTCTCTTGAATTACAAAGTCACAGAGCTTTAAATTAAAACAACTGAACACAGCTACAAAAACAAATCTTTAAACAATTTGAGACTTGTTAAAGGAGTCAGAAACCTGGCCAAAATAATTAAAGTCATTTCAGCTGGTTTGTTTTGAAATTTATTTATTTATTTATTTATTTTATTTATTTTTATTTGTCAATTGCTTACAAGATAATAGGTATAAGTAAAAATATAGTTATGAATACATGGATACATATAAGAAAAATATAAAAAATATAAAAAATATAAAAGAAACAATAGGACAGGGATGGTAGGCACATTGGTGCACTTATGCACGCCCCCTACAGACCTCTTAGGAAAGGGGTGACATCAATAGTAGACAGTCTAAGGTTAAAGTTTTTTGGGGTTTGGGGAAAAAACCACAGAGTCAGGTAGAGTATTCCAGACATTGCCCACTCTGTTGCTGAAGTCGTATTTCCTGTAATCAAGTTTGGTGCAGTTAACCTTAAGTTTGTATCTATTGTTTGATCTAGTGTTGTTATAGTTGAAGCTGAAGTATTCATTGACAGGTAGGACATTGCAATGTATGATTTTATATACTATACTTAGATCGGACCGGAGGCGGCGTAGTTCTAGGTTTTCTAGGTCTAGAATTTCGAGTCTGGTGGCATAAGGTATTCTGCAACAAGTAGAAGAGTAGAGAACTCTTCTTATGAAATATTTCTGGACTTTCTCAACTGTGTTAATATCAGATACATAATATGACTGATGAGCTGTATTCGACTGATGAGCTGTATTCGAGTATTGGTCTAGCAAATGTTTTGTATGCTCTAGTTATTAGTGTAATATTACCAGAGAAAAAGCTGTGTAAGATTAGGTTAACAACTCTTAACGCCTTTTTAGCTATGTAGTTACAGTAGGCTCTAGCACTTAGGTCATTTGAGATGAGTACTCCAAGATCCTTGACAGAGTTTGGATCATCAACAAAGTCTTGACTATTCAGCCTATATTTTATTTTCTGATATTTGTTTTTTGCCAATATGTAGGACAGAGCATTTATTTGTTGAGATTTGAAGTTGCCATTTGTTTGACCATTCTGATACATAGTCAAGATCTTTTTGAAGGGTAGCAGTATTGTCTGTGGTGTTGAATAGCTTTACATCATCAGTGAAAAAACACAGTTGCTCTTGATATGATCACAGAGGTCATTTATGTAGAGTATGAAAAGAATTGGTCCTAGAACACTGCCTTGGGGGACACCACTGTTGACAGGTACAGAATTTGATAGGACGCTCCCAATTCTGACCATTTGTTGTCTGTTTGACAGGAATGCTTCTATCCAGTTATGCAGGTGTCCAAAGATACCGTAAGATTTTAATTTTAGGAGTAGTTTGTCATGTACCACTGAATCAAAGGCTTTACAGAAGTCTATGTAGATTGCATCTATTGCTTTGCCCTAATCAAGTTGTGTAGTCCATATGTTTTTGCAGTGTAAGAGTTGCAGATGACAGTTTTTTTCCTAAAACCAAATTGTTTATTAGAAAGTAGGATGTTTGTTTCTAAGTGGAGGGTGATGGATTGGTTAATAATTGATTCCATGACTTTTTAGGTGATGCAGAATAAAGAGATTGGTCTGTAATTTTCAACTAGGCTGGGGTCTCCCTTTTTGAAGATGGGGATGACTGTGGCTTATGACCATAGTTTTGGCAAGGAGCTGGTCCTGAAAGATTTTTTAAAGATTATACTTAGAGGTTCAGCTATGGCAGTGGGTAGCTTTTTTAAGAAGTAGGCACATATTCCATCTGGTCCAATAGATAGAGATGGTTTTAGATTGTGCAGTGCTTTTTCAACAATGTCTTCTGTAAAATCGATATGTATCAGATCATTGTAGTTGTCTGTGGTTTGACTAGGAAATACTGGGCATTTGCTTAATCTTGCAGGCATTGAGATATTCTACACAAATTTTAAATTATGTTTTCTCATGGTAACAGTGCCATTCATGTACCAAATGATTAATTGTCAGTTGTTTCTGTTCCACGATTGCTATTTATTTAGAGAAGCAGAGTTTTAGAACTATAATTGGTGCCCCTATTTGATGTTCTATCGTTTGATGTTCTAGTTCTCATTGTAGGGCAGCACGGTGGCTTTGCAGTTAAGATACTGGATTTGTTGGCTGGAACGTCAGCAGCCCAGGTTTGAGACCCAAGCACCACATGATGGGGGTGAGTTCCTGTCCTCACCCTAGCTTCTGCCCATCTTGCAGTTTGCAAGCATGCAAATGTGAGTAATAAATAGGTAACGCTTCAATGGGAGGGTAACAGTATTCCATAATATTGTGCTGGCCATGTGACCATGGAAATGTTTTCAGTGGCTTTGAAAAGGAGATGAGCATTGTCCCCTATAGTCAGCAATGACTAGTGAAGTAAAATCCACAGGGACCCCTAGATGGCATGCCTTCCTGTGGGATAAAGAAAATAAACCTGTCTATACTTTTATAGGCATAGAATAAGAGATGTACTGATACAATCATAGAGACAAATAAAAAATAAATATTATCTGAAAATTCCAAACTGGATATCCCCCTTGGAAGCAGTAGTCCACCCTAATATAAAGGAGATTAAGAAAATGACCAGATACAGGGGAATTTTAGACAAACAAGGGAATCTAAAGAGTAGGCAGGAATTGGAAGGACAGGAAATAAAATTAGACTGGTGGACTTATATGCAAATGCAAACAAGATATAAAAAAAGACAGTGAGGAATTTGGAATGATTTACAAAAATTAGATAAAATTTTGATTGGCCCAGATGAAAAATTATTATCTAAAATATATAAACACTTATTAGAATGGGATACAGCAGAGGAGATTGTAAAAGTATCACTGGGGAGCACTAATACACAACATGTTACCCAATCACAGCAGGGACTCTTAAATAAGAACTTGCTGATAAATAGTTTTGGGAAATGAAGGGGGAAAATGCAAAGCACTGCTATAATTCATTGTGCTATAACTGAGGAATATATTATAGGGACAATTGTATTAAAGGTTTAATTCAGTAAACCTAAGTAACTATTACGTTCTATGTTGACTTCTACCCTACCAGAGACAAAGATTCAGAAAGGGGAAGAAATAAGTTTTCGGTGCTTTCCCTTACATAAATTGAAGGAAGAAAAGGAGGGAGGTGTCAGCGTTCCAACTAACAGGTAAACTCCAACAGACTTCAAGACAGTCAGTTTCTCAAAGTTCCATTTATTAGAGTAGTCATATTGGCACATCTGGGAAAACCTGAATCTGAGAGTTCCAGGTTTTCCCTTCATATTAGAAAATCCAAATCCCATCCCCTGCACCAATCATTCCATCACATGGTCCAATCACCATGTGTCCCAACTGGAGACATCCCTCCAACCACTCCTTTCCCAGTGCAGGATGGCTTGTCCTTGACTCAGAAGAAGAATGTTGTTATGTCTAATCTTTCACCTCTTGGTAAGATTCCCTGTCCCAAATTCCCAGGCACTAGAATGTGGCAGCAAGCAAGTTTCTAAGTAAAATATGGCTTCCAAAGCTGACAGGAGGGAGTAATTAAAACATGCACCCTTGAAAAAACACATACACACACATATATATGAATGAATGAATGAATGAGGTGGAGTTTCGATCACAGCCACAACTTTAATCTTGGGTTGTTGAGGGTTTTTTTGACCTATATCCTCTGTAAACTTTGCTATAGTTGAATGCATCGAAATCTGATTTCAGTTCTCAAAACAATCATAGCTAACAAGCAATGGATGATCAGAAAGTTGCCTCAGGTAAACTAGAATCAAGCAGGGCAAAGAGGAACAAGTTACTAAATGTGCCAACTTCAGGTTCAAAAATCCCACTGAAAGCGAACAAATTTCTGTTCAATAATTGTCATGTATACTATATAGTTTCACAGAGAATCATCAGAGATGAGCAACCATCCCAAATAAAACTTCCTTTGGTTGTGCATGATATGATTCATGACCTTCCAGAAAAGGCAAAATCAGTGTGGCAATGAAATAAATTTTTAAGGTACACCAATTCTGTGACAAATACCAATACATTATTTATTTATTAATGAATAAGCCTAACAACCAAATATTTTTATTGTTCTCAGAATTCCAAGTGAGTCTACTGCCATTTATTTTCAAAACAAGGCAGTGGCACTGGATGCCAAATGTCATGTTTATTATGGCAAAATATATGCATTATTATTTAAAGAGAGATGAAAAAACTGTTCACTAGTCACTATTCTGTTTAATGATTCAAATTGTTCATGCTATTAGATGTATCATGCTATTAGTTATTATGCATTTATTTTCATTAGTTAAGCAAAGAAAACCCACAAAAAGACTAAGAACATTTAAATTTAGTTTTTTTTTTAATTAGTTGTAGGTAACTTTTTTAGTCAATAAAATAAAAACAGGTTGTAATGTTATAATATGTTCTAATGTAGCAATAGGCATAAGGCGATTAATGCATACATTAGGGGAAGCCTATGTAAAATGAAATCCTCTCATTTCATTATCATCAATGAGCTAAATAAACAAATTGTTATTGATATTGGCAGAAATGTCTTCTATTACAAATTACTAGCACTTAAAATGTTAATATACAATGTATAACTTTTATATATAAAAGTATATATAGTTTTGCAATTTCTTCTCCATTAAGATATACTATCAAAGATAAAAATAAGATTATAACAGTATTAATAACAGTATTTAGTCATCTTTCATCACAGAAGCACTAATCAAAACATTGAAAAATGCAGTATTATTTTTCTTAAGGTTTTTTTAAAATATCTTTTCAAATTCCTTAAAACATCTTACACAGCTGTATATTTAAAAAATTCCTTTGTGCTTTATCTTTAGTTATGATTTATTTTTACAGACATTTGAAAGGAAGAAGAAATTTAGTTCAGTGAGATGAATAATTTTATCATTTAAAAATGCTGTAAGTCATATAAAAACACATCTCTACACAAGCCTGAATTATAAATTTAACGCTTAAATAAATGCAGAATCCCTTGGCTTTTTAATATTTTAGTGCTGTTGTCAGCAAGGAGAGCCAATAGACTATCCAAGGATATACAGGGTTTTAAATTCTCATTGCTTCTGTAAGTGAATGTAAGATATTTAGTTACAGTCACTAAATCTTAGCAACTGGGTGAAAGTACACAAAGCATCAGTTATAAATAATATTTTTCTTACATTAGTAAATTAACAATAGTTTATTATTCAGTTATCATCACAATACACTTAAATATAAAATACTACATTAGAAAAATCATGCATTTCATAAAAATAAAATGTAATCTTCTTGGGGATATATTTCAGAATGCTACTGAGTTTTATTATCATATTTTCATTATGCACTAATAAATGAAACTGCTGAGGTGTTCATGCAGTTATTTCCCTCTCTCTATGCAGAAGAGGATTAAATCA
This sequence comes from Notechis scutatus, assembly GCF_049901735.1. Lineage (NCBI taxonomy): Eukaryota > Metazoa > Chordata > Lepidosauria > Squamata > Elapidae > Notechis > Notechis scutatus. The sequence goes on along the minus strand of NC_142012.1, from coordinate 94,711,465 downwards.
AGGTTGAGGAATCAAATCAACCTCACAAGCTAGATTTTTACTGTTCCATCTTCTTAGCGGGGCAAATGACATAAAGAGACATGTCTTCAGGGAGAGGCCCTCTTCTTCATCTAAGTCTTCCACCCTTTGTGACAGACGTTCAGCCATGAAAGTTTTCCTCATCCTGAAGAAATCAGCTTTAAGCGGAATGGGGGAGGAATCAATCCCCTGACTACACCAAAATATTTGGTTTCTGGTCACTATTATCACTATCAATATTGACAAGCTTTTAGGAACCCAAACCACACTTTTAATACCTCAGATCCTCAAAAACTGTCAGCATCAATAACTTTGAAATGATCAGAATGTCATGCTATCCAATCAATGCATCTAGCCAATGTCCTATCCTGTATTCTTGCATCAAGAATTCCAAAAAAAAAAAAAAAAAAAGACCGAGCACAATTAGAAAGTCATTAATTTCACAGCAGCCCAAGTGAAGATCTAGATTCTTCAAACAGGGAAGAAAACCTAAGAACTGGGAAGTGAGAAGAAACAAAAGTTCTAGCCAATGAGTAATTGACTTGCTCTCCCAACCTCTTAACTAGGTTAAGTGTGATTCCTGGTAGCTGCAAATAGATTGGATCACTTGCCTAATGGTGCTGATTGCATGGAATAAATGAGCTTGGAGCCAATGTAGTGACATGCCCAAAGGTCTGAGAGTTGGAGAGAGTTAGCAATTTATTACTGCCTCTGCCTTTAGGGGAAAACAAGCTTGTGCTACAAAACAATATTTCTCTGTGTTTCAAAATGGTGAGAGAAGAAATTACTGGGTGTTGTTTGAGAGCTTAGTACCATATCTCTAATTGTCTGCTCAAATTATACTCCCTCTACATTGGGTTAAAAATCATTGTTTTACTTTAAAATATTAGAACTTGTTACTTCATTAAAAAAAATGCCCTCAATGCAAAACTAAATATACACAGGACATACCATCTCTATCACAAAGTATTCAATATTTGATACTAGTATATGAACCTCACGAATATTTCAAAGAGAAAATGGGAAAAACCTTATATGGGAAGGAAACCTCCTTACGAATCTCCTCCTGGCCTAATTTTTTTGCAAGCTAATATAATTTTATGAAGTTATTCTGTGTCCCAAAATGTCTCAGCCTTCTGTGTTTAATGGGTTATTATGTGTTGTTTGTGATGTGGTGTAAGGTTCACCCACAGATAAGAATGAATGCAGTCAGAGCTTAGTTATTGTTTCATTTTATGTTACGGAAGATGAAAATAAGATATAAAACATGAAATGAAACAATAACCAACAGAACATAGGACAGCTGCAGTGGGAGAAAGGGCAATAGATATTACAACCCACTGTTACCATCTCCATGTCCATTAATTTTTAATAGTCCTGATTTACAATTAGTTAATTTCTCTGATTTCAATAGCAATAATAATAGCACTTATACTTATATGCCCCTTCACGGTGCCTTACAGCCTTCTCTAAACTGTTTAGAGAGTTAGCATATTGCCCCCAATAATCTGGGTCCTTATTTTACCGACCTCGGAAGGAGGGAAGGCTAAGTCAACCTTGAGCTGGTGAGAATCGAACTGCTGGCAGTTGGTGGAATAAGCCTGCAATACTGGAATTCTAACCACTGCACTACCATGGCTCTTCAAGATGCTCTGATTATGAGGGTTATTTATTCCAATAGTTCAAACTTAGCAACCCACATTTCCTATCTAAGCTTTCATTAGAATTCCTTGATTTTTTAAAATGAAATATATATTTCTCATCAGTATCACAAAAGTCACATAACTTTTTCAAGTCAGACTTGTTCAAGTGATAAAAATGCACTGCAATATTTAATGAATTCAGTGGCTTTTAAAAGATACTTTTTGACCCAAAGTTTTTGACATATCCTAGGAAAGCATGCAGATGTCAGCAATAAAAGCATATGACATATCATATATTGGCCTGCCCAGATTACCATTACCCTGTGAAATCCTTCTGTCTGTTTCATAACTGCCACAGGGAAGAAATAAACACTGTCAAAATTGTGATAGCAGGAAAATAAGATTATGCAGCCTTTGGACTGCATGATCTTACAAAAGAGAACAAGGTCACCAAGAAAATATATATTTGCAGAATTACAGTTGGAGGGTTTGGTTTATTATGTCTCTTTATAGCTACCTGCCTGCCTATCTGGCTGATTGGTCCTATGTCAGGATTCTGCCAGTACCCCAATTAAGTCATGAATTTTCTGTTATCCTATTTTACTACCCCTTCCTAGATTACTTTGCATAATATGTCCCATATGTCTCCTTAAAGAAGCTAATACAATTTTTTAAAAAGATTGAAAAAAATACAAACTATAGATATAAAAATAACAATAGTATCACTAAACGAGTAAAAGCTCAGAACAACCATTTCCTAAATGCTCACAGACCAAACACAACTTCAGAATGTCAGCTTCAGAAGTGCCACTCTTGGGTATCTTAACAGCTTGACAGATTTGCAAAGAGAGAGATGATCTTTTAGAAAGTCAGGCCATAAGCCATTTGAGGCTTTATATATCAGTAGCAACAGCATCAGAGCTTTAATGCACCTTGCCATCCAACAATCTTATTTGGTCAGTTTGCTATATGTCTTTTGAGATGATAGGAAGAAAAGGAAAGGAAAGGATTCACCTTTATACACACATTCTGAAATCTGAAAACCTGCCACCTTCAGCCATTCTGAAGAAGTTTGCAAATGATTTTTGCAAATTGATTTACATTTGGAATAGAGGAAATGGAAGCAGTAGGATTAGGAGATGATTTAAGTACTTCACAGATCTAAGAAGGTCTGTCTTTTTTTCTGAAGAACTAAGCACTGATGCAAAAAGAAAGTCTGAAGGAAAATGACCTGAGATCATTGTTTGCATCAGGTGACAGATATGTAGGAGGCAATATAATCTGGCAATCTATTAATCCCAATATAACAAACTGGACCAAAACCCTGAAGAAAGAACTAAGGGCGTCCCTGATAATAATTCAGATGAATTTAAAGCATAAATCTGGAAGGGGGGATGTTTTCTGTGTATGTTTGGGTAGGTGGGTATGCACATGTGTGTGTTTGTTTTGTTTATGGTGGTTTAAAGTCAGTTTTGACTCCTAGCAACTAGGAGGACAAGTTTTCTTGACATTGGTAAAGTAGGTTGTCATAGCCTTATTCCTTGGGCTAAGAGAGAGAAACCACCCAGTTGGCTTCTTAATGTAAATCAGGATTAGAACTAGGGTTTCACTGCTTCTAATCCAGCATTTTAAGCATTAGACCAAACTGGCTCTTGGTTGTTGAGTTAAATGAAGGGAATTTGACTTGGGGTAGGATTTGATGAACAAATTATCTGACTGTTGGAGAAAGTAATTGGGTTTTTAATTAACAAGAATTAACACATATCCACACAATCTTCCTTCAGAGAGAGGGGGAGGGCGGAGGGAGGGAGAGGGAAAGACCAATCTGATCTTTATGTGTTTTGTTTTCCTATCAGTAAGATTATTTTTGAGTCATGTCAATCATGTCTGATTGTCCTGTTCTTTGTCCCTATTTATATAATAAAAAAAGAAATTCTTGAGACTGGAAATGGCAATAGGTTTTTTATTTGAAAAATAGGTACTTATTTTAAACATAATGTATCTCTCCCATAATATAGCAGCAATAACAGAACTGGGATACACAAAATTAGAAAAATATGATGGAAGGTGGCATATACAGTAGTAATATTCCCTTTCTGAAGTCCCTGAGCCAAGAGGGAGTTTTTACAAAGATTACCAAACTGGCCTGCAGGAAAAATAATTTGGAGGACTGGAGATGGGATATTGTAAATTTGGCATTGGAAACTGCCCTGTGGTACCACGATATGTGTATAACCTCTTATAAGAAAGATAACATAAGTGTGCCTTGCCAGAAAAAGAAATATTCTATATAAACTGATCTATTTTTGTTGTTGCTGTTGATAGGGAAAATTATATTGATTTTTTTTTTAGGTTGCTTGCATTCGCAGCTGTATAAATAATGTGTCATTTGATTTCACAAATATGCAATTCAATCCTTTTCATATAAAACATGCTGATATGAATTTTGCCAATAATACTTTTTCAAGTAGCAGTATTGCAGTTTAAATTTGATAGGAAAATATGAACAGGGCAACTGGCATTCTTTCACTTTTTTTTTTTTTTAAAAAAAGGGCAAACAGCATTCTTTTGTTTAAAATAAAATAAAGAAATCAACTCAACTCATGAGTGACACCTGTTCCATGCTGCATAGAATCTCATGGAATCCATTAAAATCTTGTGATTTGAAGATGAGGCTGCTTATTCTTGAGGAATAAGCCATTGAAGAGGTTTTTTTGCAGCTATTTGCCAGATCAAGAAATAGAGGAACAGTGCTTTACAAAAGCTTGCAGAAAATGCAGAAAAATGTTCACACAGCACTGAAGGAATAACCTTTGCTACCAATAGCTTCCATGTCTAAGGTCAAAGGAAAGGGCAGGAGAGAATCAGAGGATAATGGCCATACAATAATTATCTGGCAGACTTAGATGAATGAGCTGGACTGGCTTTATAAAAAAGAAAAGGCTTGGAGGAGAGAAATACTTAATACTTCTTGCTTGGTTGCTCTAAAAATCTAACATTAGAAATCTGTCTTCTTCCTTCTACATTTGGCAATTGAATTCAGCCACTGTGATTTGCATTTCTAATTTTTAGCAGATGAGGGTGGGGAAATGTGGCTGATATTTTCAGCATTTTTTACAGCTTCCCAGCCTGATGGACAATGGATTTATTCAGCAAGAACAATAATTTCTAATGAACTGTCTGTTATGACAGACAAAAATACTTGTTTTGATCAGATATTGACAATAACAGGACTTATCTCAGTCTGAAAGCTTGCATTGATAAAATCATTTTTTTTTAAAAAAAACAAACCTTCAGATTATTATTCTTGCACATATTTTGAAAATATGCATATTGTTGAGATAATATTAAGAGCATGGGCTGAAAGTGCTGTTGGAAATCTTGATTCTTTCTACCTCTAGAGGGCAGTGAATAAAAGAAAATCGTATGCAAGAACCCAATGCAGTCACAACAGACATAATGCAGTATTAATAGGAGTGCACTCTCTTACGAACAGAGAAGTCTAATTTTTCATGCAATATGTTTTAACTTTGGCTCTCATTCTATACTATATCTTTGTAGCAATGCAGTGACATGCTGAATATTGATTGTAACATTCACCAAACCGTTTATGTATTCCCTACTTTGTAAAGCTAACGTCTAAATTTCAGGTCTAGGCTCACTTGGTCAAGGATCTCTTCATGCAGTGGTGGGATTCAAAGACTTTTACCATTGGTTCGATGGGCATGGCTTGGTGGGCACACTTTGTTTGCGTACACACATTTTGTGTGCACACATGCACCAAATGTACACTTTGCGCAAGTACAGAGGTGTTTGTGCAGGCTCAGAGGTGTACCAACTCACCTCCTCACTCTCCTTGTCACTGCGGCAGCTGCCACTCAGGACTCTTCTGTGCCGCGCAAAGCAGCTGCACTTCAAAAGCAGGGAATAAAGGTGAGTATGAGAGCCCGGGCAGAGAGGCGGAGAGAACCGGTTCAGTCTCTACTGCTCATCGGCGCTACCGGCTCAGCAGAACCGGGCCGAAGCGGTAGAATACCACCACCGCCCTTATGTATATCTAAAGCAGCGGTCCCCAATTTTTGTGCCTTGGTGGTCTGGCTGAGAGGGGGAAGAAGGGAACCGGAGCACATGAGTGGCAGGCCAACACACGTGCGCACAGCTTGACTCATGCGGGCGGTGGGCTGGCAGGCACATGCATGCGCAGGTAGCTCGACTGCTGTCATGCCCCTGGTGGAGACTGACTCTGAGGAAGAGGAGGAGCAGCCAACAGGGAGTGGGAGTGTGGCTCCAGAGGTGGTGGAGGAGGCTGGGGAAGGGCAGAGGCCAGCTGAGCAGTCAGAGGAGGATCCAGGCCCATCCCTATCCATCCTAGGTCATGCAGGGAGGAAAGGATCAGGGAAAAGCGACGTCTACTCAAGAGGAGATTACCATGATCCTTCTCATGGCTTGCAGGTGGGAGCTACGTATATAAGTTTGCAACTACGCAGTTAGAATTGCTGAAGTCAATTAGGGTTCACCTTGAAAGAGGCTTATCTTTGCTGGCGTTCTTCCCATGGACTTTTCTCGGCTATTTTCCTGGAGTTTATAATTAGTTATCTCGGCTTGCTTCAGAACTCTCATCAATGCGGTTTGTTTTGGTTTTCTGTTTTGCCTCCTTATTTACTTTTGTGACTTTAAACTGTGCCTAATAAAACAGTGAAGTTAAGTTGAAGGCTTTACCGGACTTTAATATATGTTTTGGGTTTGGGGTTATTTTGAGAGACTACAGGTCATCACAACTGCAAGTGGAGCTGTATGTGGATGTGTGCCAGCCTGCCGCCCAGTTCTGAATAAGCCACAGACTGGAAGTGAGCTGTGGCCTAGTGGTTGGGGACTCCTGTCTTAAAGAAATGATCATGAGTGAGTCATCTTAAAATTGAACCTGTTTGAGATCTAATGTATTTATGTTGGTGGCTTTCCATGAATACACTGAGTTGTAATGCTTCCAAATGCCATCATCATCAGTTAGTAAGCAGTCAACTCCAACTCTCAGCCACTGAATGATTCAGCATTCTCATACCCCTTTGTCTCACACTGCCTCTTTTAAACTTCTCTATGGTCATCTCAGTGTCATGGTTGTCTCGCTACCACAAAGAAGAGGGAGAAAAGCATCTGAGGGCAGGACAAGAAGCAATAGGTGGAAACTAATCAAGGAGAGAAACAACCTAGAACTAAAGAGAAGTTTCCTAAACTGTGAGAATCAGTGGAACAAATTGCCTCCAGAAGTTGTAAATGCACCAACACTGGAAGTTTTAAAAAAGAAATTGGATAACTATTTGTCTGAAATGCTATAGGGTTTCTTGCCTAAGCAGAAGGTTGGACTAGAAGACCTCCAAAGTCCCTTTCAACTCTGTTATTATGTTCTGTTCTGTTCTGTTCTATTCATCTTTCATAGTGTCCAGCCAGAGCATACTAAGGTGGCCCCTTCTCCTTTTTCTGCTGATCACTTCCAGCATGATTGACTTTTTGAGTGAGTCAGCTCTCATGACATGGCCCAAGTATGGCAGCCTCTGTTTGGCAATCTTGGATTCAAGTGTTATTTTTGGTGTGGTTCAGTCTAGGAGTTTATTTTTGCAGTCCAAGGGACATGTAATAGTCGTCTCCAGCCCCACAGTTCAAAGGTCTCCACTCTTCTTCTATCTGCCTTTCTCAGAGTCCTGGTTTTGCAGCCATAAGCAGCAATTGGAAAAAAATTATATTCCAAATGCATTTGTTGCCAATGCAAGGAGCATAAATATATGAGAACAAAAAAGAGATTTTTCAGAGATCACAAGGCATATTTCCACTTGTACTTCAAAGGAAGTGTCACACAAAGTAGGCAGTAGGCAGAATAGGCAACTGGTTCTGGTGATAATTTATCACCAACAGTGGGATCACCAACAGATGCAAATACAATGCAGTGTAGAACAGACACGGTGGCATAATACATTGATGGCATGGTGAGGACATGCAGATTCAGTGCCATGGCCCAGCATCATCTAATCTCTCACTAATCATACAGAAATCTCATGAAGAAGCCGAGAAAGAATGAAAACAAAACAAAATTAGTATGCATGAATTGAGCCAAACTAGTTAGATATTGTAATCAAAAAGATTATGTTTTACACATTGAACTGCCAAACTAACGGATGTTTCACATATTTTTTTCCATTAAGAAAAATGGTGAAAAAAATCATAAGATGTTAACAGAATGTATGCATTTGTCAAATCTATTCCGCAAAAAACTTAACAAGCCAACTCATGTGATCACTAACAGATGATGTAAAGGCTATGCCAGCTACCTCAGAAAGAAGACATTGAAGAAAAATAGTTGTTTTCTTCTGTTGAAAAAGACAGCTGTGTTATGCTATTTTGCTGCCCATAGTGGGCATTCTTCTCCATAGTCAGGATGAGAAAACTTGCAGTTTGCATATAATATTTTATTGCCTTAGCATGGGGAGATTTCCAATGCATGCCACAAAATACTTTCAAACTGATTGCTATATTCTAACTACAGCTCCTTTTCCTCCTTTTCCTTAAATCTACAGGACCTAGGTCCTAGGTCCTAGGAAGTGTACCATGGATGAAACTTCCCCTTGAGATTCAGCAATTAAAAGCTCCAATCTTCTTTGTCTTTTAGGACATGGTAAAGAGCTGCTTGCTTCTCTAAGAGCTAGAATAGGGTGACTGGAACCTGAAGAGGGTGGTGTTGGCTGCAACATCACAGGACATTGGTTACAGTACACCATGGTTTTTTTTATTATTATTGTTTTTTGCTTGCATTAGTCTTTGATGTTTTGGTTTTATACAATGGAAGCCAATCAGAATTGAGTTTATGAAGACAGGAAAACATGTTAAGGTTTATAAACAAACAAACTAATAGCAGGCTTAGTAACTAACTACTTTCAGTTCTGGCTAGGCTTATACAGCTGTGTCATTTTGAAAGACTTGTGGTCTCCTGATTTCCTATGGTCTTTGAACATCAAAATTTTAGTGTTCTTTCCAAACTTCATATATCCACATATCCACTGAATGCAGCAGGAGGAAAAACAAACAAGTAAACAAAACATACTAGCCCTGAAGAGTGACCCTGGAGACAAGAAAGGAGAAGGCATGCACGCACCAGTATGAAATCGCCAAGAGGTGGAAGATGGATATTATAGATTGCTTGACTCCTATTGCTGGTTCCTTCTGGAAAAGGAGGGAAAACACTGATTTGACAACAGTGGAGACGTTTGTCTTGATGTTAGTTTAAGGCATCCTGTTCCATTCTTAGAACTGGGGAAAAGCCAACAGACTGTCCCTTTTTATCTGTATCTTTAGTCCAAGAAAATAAAACTATCACACTCACTTTTTAACTATCAACTGTTATTTCTGTTAGGATGCTGATTGACATTATCTTGTTTTTTTAATATTCAGGTTTATCCCAGATATATTATTTCATGCATATTTTCATAAGTTCTACAGAGGAATGATTGAGTCTGTCATCTGCACCTCTATAACTGTCTGGTTTGGTTCTGCAACCCAACAGGACAGACACAGACTTCAGAGAGTAATTAGGGCTGCAGAAAAAACAATTACTACCAACCTGCCTTCAATCAAGGACCTGTATACTGCACAAGTCAAAAAGAGGGCTGTGAAAATATTTACAGACCCCTCACATCCCAGACATAAACTGTTTCAACTCCTTCCCTCAAAATGATGGTATAGAGCGCTGCGCACCAGAACAACTAGACACAAGAACAGTTTTTTCCCCAAAAGCCATCACTCTGCTAAACAAATAATTCCCTCAACCATGTTCAACTATTACAAAGTCTGCACTACTATTACTGTTAATTTTGTCATCACTCCTTATCACCCATTCCCTCCCACTTGTGACTGTATGACTGTAACTTTGTTGCTTGTATCCTTACGATTTATATTGACTGTTTCCTAGTATGATTGATTGCTTATTGTACCCTATGACTATCATTAAGTGTCGTACCTTATGATTCTCGACTCCTGACGAATGTATCTTTTCTTTTATGTATACTGAGAGTATTTACACCAAGACAAATTCCTTGTGCGTCCAATCACAGTTGGCCAATAAAGTATTCTATTCTATTCTATTCTATTCTATTCTATTCTATTCTATAATGGACTATTCTAAATTTTCATTTCATTCAGCTGAGAAATTGTATCACTATATATGTGGAAGTTTGGGTTTCAGTTTCCAATTTTTATTGCAGTTGTCATCTCTTCCAAATCTGCATCTATCTATCTATCTATCTATCTATCTATCTATCTATCTATCTATCTATCTATCTATCTATCTATCTATCTATCCATCCATCCATCCATCCATCCATCCATCCATCCATCCATCCATCCATCTATCTAGTACAATATGCTATGTATATTACATTTTGTAGCATACATTCTGGAAAACTCTATTCCTATATCTCCAAACTCAGTTCCCACATTAGCTTTTTGTTTTTGGAAAAGTAGAATTTAAATGTTGTGACATATCCATTAGTCTTAATATATTCCACAATGGTGCATGATCTACACAATCAAGTATAGTAAATAAAACAAAGATAAATCTTGCCTTTGGCTTTTTCTATTAAAATATGTGTGCTATCTGATCCCATAGCTTCCTTTTCTAAAACCTGCATATTCATTTGGCATTTGTCTCTCCAGATTCCTCTTTTTTTTTAGTTCAGAAAACATAACATTGTTTATGTGAAAAATTAAAGCAAGTTCCCATGATTAGTTTTAAGTTTTCTTGCCATAGCCGTAAAATGTTCCGATTTCTCTGATGATCTTAAAATACATATCTTATTCCTCTTTTCTTGTCATTTTTTTTCTCCTATTATTGTTGAGTCTTTTTCTTGATGTTGGCAGTTTGCATTCATTCACTATATATACTGTTTATTGCTCAAGGCTTTCATCTTCTCTCTTGCTTTCACTATCATGATAGTTTGTTCTGAAAACCACTTGGATCTTTTCCTCTTGGAAAGACTGAGAATATTTTTGTATGTTTTGATTCTTATGATATCTCGTCTCTCCTCTTTTAGCTACTCAAGTTGCCTTTCCTCTAAATTAAGCTGACTGAATCTGTTTCTTCACACTGATCTTATATTCTTACTTCTGTCTCCTATGTCAGAACTGGATGGCACACCTACCTTTAATTTTTTTAAAAATTAATCTCTGCATTTGACACCAACAAACAACTGCCTATTCTACAATCTTCTTTCCTATTACATATTTGATTTGATTGGATGTTTTCCATCCATGATTCGAATCTTCATTTGTTTCACCCAAAGCAAATGTTGGTAATTAAAAAGAAAACCTCATTGTAAACTTTATTAATCTCCCTCACACATTACTGTGATTGCATACTCAAAATTTTCCTATAATTTCAGGTTCCTTCATGAATCTCAGAATCTTCTATTATTGCATTTGTAGTGGGGATGTATACCTGTTTGACAAAGATAATTGAGTTTCTCTGTTTCTCTTGTTATAATCATTGGTTATCAACTAATTCTAATATAAGTGATCTTGTAATTTATTGAGCAGTAATTAAACTCACACTAAGAAGTATCCTTTTTAAAATATTATCACTGAATTCTTTCTTCTGATTTATTGGAATAACTTTGTATCTGATTTGAAATCCATCTTGCATTTGTTCTTAAATGATTCAGCTGAAGATGTTTTATTCCTTCTTTGATATTTTCCAATTTTTCCATGGTATATTCTTCAGGTTTCCAATTGTACAATATGTGTCATTTTAAAACAAAGAATTCATCTTTAAATACTGATAGCATCAATGACCAGAATTCCTTAGAAATTCGGTGTGGCCACATAATTGCTTCCTGTTGCATTCAAGAAAAGTTGATATTCTTCACTAGTGTATAAAGGGATATATTCAAACTGCGGTAGGAGGTGGGGGAGTCATTTGTTTTTATTCAAATTTATCTCAATGTTTCAACTATAGCCTTTTTTTTCCTCCTTGATAACAACATAGAAGTGATTTTCTATTGATTCCTTCAATGTTTGATTTTGTAATTCCTTTTCTTTTCTTTTTTTATAAAAAATTTATTTGGGTTTTCACAAAACATAATACAAGTAAAATTTCTTTTTTTTTTTTGAGAATAGCATGGTCCCGGGTTATCACTTCTCCATACAGCCACAAATTCAATTTCATATTCATCTTTGTGTTCTATTCCATATCTTATTACTATTTTAACATTTTCTCAATAATTTTTCCCTTTCCCTAGTTTTCTCAATCTTACTTTTAATTATCTCATTCCTTTCTAAATTCAATTATATATATATATATATATCTTTTTCTAAGTTTCAATATCTTTCTAGTCATTATATTTATACTTTTGTTTGTCCTGTTTCAATTTCATATTTTCTTTTCTCATTAAACAAAAATTTTCCCTGTAGTTACTAATTGGAGTATGACCCCTTTGTATCTTTTAATTTTTATCCATTCAACTCTTATTTAAACTTCAATTTATGCCTTTACAATTATAACATTCAATATAACACATAACTTCCAGTCAAATTCTGCTTGGTACATTCTTAAAATACGCACTAAGTTCTTAAAGAGAAAATATATATATATATATATAACAATAATAAATAAAATACTTATTCTATTCCAATTCAGCTCTATCATTAATGTTAGTTATAATCTTTGACATCTTTAACATTTCTTTTCAATAGGCTATCATACTTCTAGGAACACTTATAATATTTCCATAATTTTTTCATGTTTCTTTCATATTCCTCTTCACTTAAATTTTTATAACACATTTATAATAATTAAAATGTTCCCCTCATTTCCTAATTTTATTCTCTCATTCTCTTTATTTCATTTATTTATTAAACATTACATTACATTACAATGAGTATTTTATCTATCTTTTTAATCACACTTATTTCATATTTTCAAAGTTCATTTCTATTTCTATTATAACAATACTATCTTATGTACCCTTGCAGAATTCCCCTTTCAATTAAGTTTTCACCCATTATCTCTGTGTCTTCTAAATAGGCTTATACCCTTAATCCTTGTACATTTTCCCTGTTTCTCTATGTCCTGTTTTTGTCCTTTATAATTTCTTTTCCTTCCCTCTTCCCCCTTTTCTTCTCCTTCCCTTTTTGACCCCTTCTTTCTCTAATTCTGATTCTCTCTTCTGTAATCCTCTCTTCTGTTTCTTCCTAATGTTGTAATTACTTTTCAAACTATTCTTTTTCGGGGTTGTTTTTATTCAAATCTTAATTTTTCACTCTCTTTCCCCCTTTCCTTTCTTTTCCCCACATAGAAATACTTGGTCATTGAAGATGGCTTCTTCTTTGTCCCGCCCTTCTTGTTCTACAGCATTTCTTGTTGTTTCTCATAGTTCAGGATCTCCATTTCTAAAAATTGAAATACGAAGCCAAAAGAACCTCTTCCTTCTTGTGTATCTTCTTTCTGTTTTTTAAGTTCCATTCTCAATTCTTCCAAGAGTGATATCATTTTAAAAACTTTTAAACAACCACCCGATTAATTTTATTCCTTTAGATCCGATAGTCAAAAATCCAAAAATCACCAAGTAATCCAAATAATACAAAGCTGTTTCTTCTTCTTTTTTCCACTTTCTCTCCCTGGGGTTCTCTTATCTTGTTACAAAGTTTCAGTTAAAATGTATCTTTTAGGAATCTTGTTAGAGTTTCACTGTTAATTCCTTTCACTTCTGGGTGGTCTCCTCCATTTTTCCAGATCCCACCCTTCTGTTTTTTTCTTCTTTTAAAAGTTTTTGAGAATTCAGAAATACTTATTATCCCTTTGACATTTTATTTTCAGCTTAAATACCTGTTAATGTCAAAGTGGATTTTTGCCGGTTTCTTGCTTAAATCTCTTAGTTGTCAATATAGGGAAGAAAAGAAAAGAAAAACAAGTCATTTCCCTTCCCTCTCTCATTTGCTGCTTCAAAGTCTTCTTTGGGAACAATGTTGTTCTTTATAATTCAAATTCCAGGGTACCTTATAATGTTGCTTTTTCAGTTTGACCCAGTCAACCAAAACTTTCTCTTCTTATCTTCCTCCTGCACATTCTTTTCTGGTTGAGTTCTTCTTTGAGGTGGCCATTTCTGACCACCGCTGCAACCACCTTCGAAAAAGGGAGTAATGGCCAGCTGAGGAGGAGAGATGCGACTCTCCTTAACCCTGCTGGCAATCTCCCCCCTCTTCATCACCTCTACGAGGTGGCTTAGCCCTGAAACCAGCCGGCTTGGGGTGCTCCAGCAGCGAGCACAGATTGAAACTATGCACGATCGCAGATTTCGGTCTGTTGCCAAAGAAGCTCGAACTAGAAGCCGCCGTAATTCCTTTTCTTATATCAGTTTTCTTTCATCATATTTCCAGAAAGACACCTGCCCTCATTTATTGATAATTCTTAGCTTCATCCCACTCCTAATCTCCTTATTGATATGGGGATCCCATTATGAAATCCTGTCTTGTGGCTTACTGAAGTTACTGAGTCTTTCCACCATGTGAAGGAATCCTCAGAAAGGATAAATTCAGTTTATTTATTTATACCAATGTCTAGGGCATCTAATGATTAAAACACAGCATTGTTTATATTAAAACCACCAGATACTAGACAGTTTACAGCTGGGATCTCGCAGCCACACTGAGGCAAAGATATTATACAGAGAGTCCCAGCAGACACCATGTGAGGTATGAATCCCATTCAGGATTGTCCATTGCTGATGTGGTAGTTTAAAACCTGGCAGCTTTTTATAGTAATTTATATGTCTTCCTATGACTGGGCATTCGGCTTTTTATTGGAAATTGACATTAAAGTTTTTGGTCAGATTTTCTGCATAACACAGCAAAAGTTCCATTATTACCTCAAAAATATTCTGTCCCCATGCTATGGATACTGAATTAACATTTTGATATGTAACAAGCTATCTTATTTTTCCACAGGTTACAAAACATCTGGTAAAGAACTGTACATCAACTGTACATGGGATAAATTTGATGTGAAGTCAAGATTAGCATGAAATCAAGCTTACTATAATCAATATTTCTTTCTCTCCCTTTGTTAAGTAGCAATAATCACAATCTCTACACAATCTGATTTTATTACTGAGAAAAAGTTCTTCATAACTCCAACAAGAAAATGATTGATCAATTCTTGGGTGTATTATACATGTATCACAGGCAACTAGTTCTGTCAAGAGAGAAAACATTGACATAACAATACAATTCTTACTGAAATGCTTATATAAAATTTATTAGACTAATCACATAATAAACTGATACAAATTATTCAAACTATTTAAATGCTTGATTAATAATATATCTTGAATAAACTCATTACCACATTCAACATACACCTGTTTTCTGTCATGAATTGTTGAAATTGTTTCATAGGGAAAAAATGGATGTCAAGATTTGATATCAGATGATTATATATCTATATAACTACTGTATAAAACATATGTTTATGCACGCAGAATTTAGGTTCAAGGAGATTTATTTTCTGTAAATGTGTTGTAATATGTAATTTTTATCCTACTAGTTTTATATTAAAATATATATATTTGATTTTAGCCAATGGGCTGTTTTTTTGTCTGTCTTTTAATTCTTATTAATATAATAACATCTGGAGGGCCAACACTGCTTTGATTTTTGGTTTTGCTTATCTGATAAGAAAACAAATGTACCTGAACAGTTTAGGATTACTCCACTTCCCAGAAAATGCTGTTGTTCCATTGTCTTTAGAGACATTCTGTAAGACATTATGAAAAGGACTAATTAGATTAACAGAAAGTGAAATAACCATTTGCAAGGATTAGAAAAGTGCTTCTCAAATATTTTAAAGAACTAGTTTATCTTCTACAGTGCTTTAAAAATAGAGCTTATATTTCAATTTTTATATCTACTATAGGGCATACAAACATTATTTAATTGAAAATCAAAACTGAACAGCTCTATATTTTAATTTTAATATTATATGTAGAAAATATAAGATATTGTTGGAACAACTGAGCAAATCAGTAGAAAAGGCAAAACTATTTGCCGTTGACTTAGATCTCATGGAATTGTGGAAAGGGGAAAAATATCAAAATTTACATTTTGGAAAAATGTAAAGGTACACTGATTCTTCAAGTGAGTAAACATAATTTATGTTTGTGGGGCCCTTTTAATTTGTGGGGCCCTTTTAATCTTTCCCTCTAATGATTGCAAAACCTCTTCTTAGTGTAACTCAGAGGTTATTCCCGTTTAAATCTTTAAAAAAAAACAACTGCATGGAATGAGGGGGGGGGGGGTTATTTGTCACCCAGATCGAAGCATAAAATTGTTTCTTTCTGCAAGTGAGTGATCGTGAGTCTGTCATCTCCCTAGCACTCTCAGAGATTTTTCCTACTTCATGGATATCCTGAAACAGCAAAATTAATACAAGTAGCTTATGCAGAGTATTTCAAGTGAATCAAATATTCTGACTGATTATATCAGGGTTCTCCAAACTTGGCAACTTTTAAGACTTGTGGACTTCAACTCCCAGAAGTACAAAGTATAGTATATAAAATAATACATTGCAATGTCCTGCCTGTCAATGAATACTTCAGCTTCAACCATAACAATACAAGAGCACACAATAGATACAAACTCAAGGTTAATCGCACCAAACTTGATTGTAGGAAATACAACTTCAGCAACAGTGGTCAATGTTTGGAATATTCTACTTGACTCTGTGGTTTCTTCCCCAAACCCCAAAAACTTTACTTTAGACTGTCTACTATTGACCTCACCCCTTTCCTAAGAGGTCTTTAGGGGGCATGCATAAGCGCACCAACATGCCTACCATCCCTGTCCTATTGTTTTTTATTTTTATTTTTCTTATATGTATCCATGCATTCATAACTGTGTTTTTACTTATACCTATTATCTTGTAAGCAATTGACAAACCAAATAAATACAAATAAAATAAAAAACAACATGATTCTAGACTCCTAGACTTCTAGATTCTGTATTTAAATCTGTATAAATCTAGGAGTTTCTCTGTTTAATTATTAGAATTACGCTGTATTTCACAAAGAAAGACTTTGATCACAAGACAGCCATCTTACTTTTACTATTCAACAAAAAATAAATAAATGAAGAAATGGTTTTCAAATTCCAAAACTACAAATTTGTTTGTAGTAATTTTACACAGTGAGTAACAATTAGCTCCACAACTAATGCAACATTTGAAGACAAAACTGAATAAAGAAGCAAAATCTCATATATTTATTTTCATTTTATCTATGTCCGTATCCCATTTATATATTCTGCTGTCCTCATAGGAATGCAAAGATCAATTTTAAATAAGGGACACTTTATAGAATTTTTAATCAGTGCTTCATGGTATATAATTTAATTTTCTTTAGAAATTAAAAATATTCAAAGCTAAAATAAAGCTTAAGAACAGCTAAATAAATATCTTTGTATTTGTTCTCTTCTGCTTACACTCATTATGATGTACATTGGAAGCTTCTATGGAAAGTAGATGTCACTGTATCAAATCTTTTGTTCCTTTTTGAAAGTGCCAATTATGTAGTTATATGCAATTCTTTATTAGTTTTTTTTAAGGATATGCAGCTTTTTTAGTAGTAGTAGAAGTCAATATCAATTATAGAGATTAATTTAAACCCCTCTACTGATTCTTAATCTCCTCTTTCTAGCATGCCCTAAAAGCCTTGAATTTAGCTTTTCCAGAAAGGAGTCTTAATTGCTACATGACACATTACCTTTGAAAGTATTTTCACAAATACTGCACCCATAAGGTATCAGGGACTGTATTTCAAATGTTAACAAAAGGTTTATTGGACATTTGTGTTTGTACAGCAGGTTGGATGAAGTAAAGAGTTCTACAAACTATATTGCTTTATAAATACTCTGAATAAATCTAAGCAAAATCTAATAAATGTGCAAAATGATATTTCGTTTCTAAAGTCCTTTTTCAAGCTGCAGAGTAGATCAGTGGTTTAGCAAAATGAAAAGCTAGGACCTGCTCAAATCTACTATTTCCTTGGTGCATGCAAGAAACTCAAGGTAAAAAAAGCAAACTTCCCTGTTTCTAACCAATTGGGTATTTAGAAGTTATAATTAGTCCAGGCACTGATCTGAAACTCCAGTTCAACTATTGGCACACTTTTCAGCAAAGCAGAGATTAAATTGGCTGTGACTATAAATTTGGTTCCACGGAGTAGATTCAGAGAAAGCAGAAGTATGGAAGAAAGACTATAGTCATCAGATCATATAAGAATAAAGTGCAAGAACTCTCAGCATTCTTCATTCCATCTTGATTTTGGAGAAATACCTTGATTTTATATTAATATCCTTCTTTTCTTTTTATATGACCTGATGTCAAGTGGCTTGGTATCTGCCACCACCACTAAACTGCAAGGAATATACTAGGAATTACTTGAGGCTAGGGTTAGGGATTACGTGTTTTTTTTCAAACTATTTCTACATTTGTAAAAAAATGTATCCTGCTTAAGTGAACAAATACAAATGAAGATGATGATGAAAACTTACAAAGCTCAGGTCTGCTTTAACAATGAGGAAACAGAATATAACTTTGAAGTATATATTTAGAATGCTATTCCTTGAGCCATACACAGTAAATCTCTGGCAGATGCAATGCCTTCCACAGAGTAAGCCACCATTATCCTCACTAAAAAGCAGATACATAAAGGACAGATCTATTATACATTCATGGAAAATTGCATTTCTGAGTTGATCACACTCTAAAATAAATCAACTTTCCAAATCAGATTGCCTAACTGAGTCACTTACTCCAAAGCAGATAATTATGTTGGGAACTATCTACCCAGAGTCTATAAATTTTCCACTTACTGTTCCTCCTTGAGTCCAATATGATGGCAAGTCATTGGTCCAGGGTTTCCACAATGACTCATATGATGCAGAGAAGTAGAGTAGGTACTAATAATCCATAAAATGCATCCTCATTCTAAATAACTTAATGACTTCCACCAAAAAGTGAATGTAGATTTGAAGGGGATAGAACAGTACACCTTGTAAAACACTGCCTCTTAACTACCAAGAGGCTGGGTATGATCATCCAATACAATCCTGTGTTCATAGAACTTCAGCTAGAAGAAGAGTAATTGTAAATCTGTAACTCTCAGCTTGAACAACCTCTACAGAAGGGCAGTGAGGTCAGTAGTTTCAAAAGCTGCTGAAAGATCAAGGAGAATGAACACAGTGGCATTCTCTGACTCTCTTCTTTCAAATTAAGGAGACTCTTCCATATAACATTTTTTCCATTATTTCTCAGGATGGCGTAGGCTGCTCTGTCTAACATGCAGGGATGAGTCTGGAATGGAAACTCCCCAAGAGATAAGAATTTATCTGCTAGATGGTAATTATTTTTTTTTAAAAAAAGGATTCAGAATTAAATATAACCGTACATGCTCATGGTTTTAAAATATACTCCAAAAATTAGGTTCAGCTTATCTGCTGACCACAGGACAGATTTTTTAAAAACTTGTCATGACCTTAAAATTCTGCAGTTTCTTAAATGTAGCAGTTTGCAGTTTCCTATCTGTTGCAGCAGTCAAATTATTATTTGCATGTAATGCATGTTTCATGATATTTAGGTTGAAATTTTAAGACTGGCTTATCTACCAATGAGTTTACATACTAAAAATGTTACATCATCCAGAATGGATATTTTAAGGTTGTCCTTGCTGTTCTGTCATTGTTTTTGCTGAAGCTTAATTTACAATTTGTGTTCCTTTACTGAGAGCTAAGGTAGATATTACTTAATCCACTTTGGGAATTCATTTGAGGCTTCAAAAATATTCAACCATGGGTCTGTCTGGTTTTTTTTTTTTTTTAAAGTTTATTTATCCTAGAATATAAATCAGAAAAATTGAGTTCTGCCCTCCCATTAGGAAAAATAAAAAAAGAAAAGGCTAAACCAACAAATGCTCTGTCCTACACATTTGTAAAAAAAATCAGTACACCAAATACAAACTAGGCGGATATAACCTCATTGATGATCCTCACTCTGTCAAGGACCTTGGAGTTCTCATATCAAATGACCTAAGCATCAGAGCTCACTGTAACAGCATTGCCAAAAAGGCATTAAGTCTAATCTTAATCTAAAGTCTAATCTAAATCTAATCTTAAGAAGCTTCTCCTCTGGAAATATCGAATTGCTAACTAGAGCATACAAAACTTTTGCCAGACCAATACTCGAATACATCTCATCAGTTTGGAATCCGCACTGCATATCAGCCATTAATACAATCAAGCGAGTCCAGAAGTATTTCACGAGAAGAGTACTACACTCCTCTGCTCGCAACAGAATACCCTATATCATCAGGCTTGAGATTTTGGGCTTGGACAACCTTGAACTATGCTGCCTATGGTTAGACTTAAGTGTAGCACACAAAATTAACTGCTACAGTCAATGACTACTTCAGCTTCAACCACAGTACAAAAGCACACAACAGATACAAACTCAATGTAAACCTCTTCAAACTTGATTGCAGAAAGTACGACTTCAGCAACAGAGTGGTCATTGCCTGGAATGCACTACCTGACTCTGTTGTTACATCCTCTAACCCCACTCCTTTAATCTCAAACTAACCACTATTGACCTCACCCAATTCCTAAAAGGTCTGTATAGAGCGTGCATAAGTGCACCATTGTGCCTACCGTCCTTGTCCCATTGTCCCCATTTATTCGTACCTATTTCCTGTATTCCTACTCATTTTTATACTTATATCTATTATCTTGTAAGCGATTGACAAATCAAATAAATAAATAAATAAAACTTATGGCAATCAAAAAGGAATATATAACTTGCAGGAAATTTAGCGTACTATGTAGCTATCAGAGTTCAGTTCAGGGATGCTTTGCGAGTTGACAGTAGCAATACCCCATGTAAACATTTTTAAAAGTCAGTGCAGAGATTTTAGCTTTTCACCAGAACAGTTGAAAATTTTAATATGAAATGGGTTAAAATCAGTGCTTAGTTTTTAAGTGTCGGTCTTTCTTTTTCCATTTCTATACCAGGCAGTAATGAAATTGGCACTAAAAATAGCTCATATTGTGAAGAATATCCATGAGAAATTTCAGATAGGTTTGGCAGGCTTTGTGCCAAAGATGAGGAAAAGGTATAATGATTACAGTACGTAGTTTGCCAAAGATGGAGACTAGAGAAAAACCCATGGGAGTAAGCCTTTGCTTGCTTCTTTCCAACAACTTTGAAAGACCGTAAATGCAAAGAGCAGCGACTCAGTGGACACAACTGTCAGAGCTCCAACAAATCCCCCTCATTCAAAGCAAAAGTCTCTAGTTGCATCTCAGAAAAAATAAATTGGTTTATTAGAACTTGCCATGTTGGTGTGTTGCTGGGTATAGCTGATACTAAATTACATCATACATTTCTACTTTGACCTTGGTCTTTTCCCCACCCTCTGGATGTGACTTCTCCAATAGGACACATCAGTCTCCAAGAGTCATCCACCATGCTCTCCAATAACCTTCTTATGATCCAACAACTTTGGGCTCCTGAGTTGATATCTAGGCATTTCAAGAATGCCTTGTTTTCCCCCACTCCCTTTCTCTGGCAACTAAAAAGACCAAAGGAGTATCTTTTTAGTTGACAACAACATTTTGGAAAACGGATCAAGCAATTCTTCAAAGTAGGCAAATTTGTATTATTTATTTATTTAATTTATATTGCCGCCAATTCACCATGGCGACTCGAGGTGACTTACACAATATAAAATCATATTTAAAGCAAAAAATAAAAATAAAAAACAATAAAAACTAACAAAAAGAATCAAATAAATTAGTAAAGTACAATAGAACAAAATCTGGAAAAAAATAAAAAAAAATAAAAAACCATCCCCCAACTCCCATCCCCGCCCCGATGACAGTAGATCACACTAATCATTGGATGGGATCCATCCCTCTCTGGGTTCCCCAGGCCCACTGGCAAAACCAGGTCTTCAGTGCCTTCCGAAAGACTGCTAGAATGGGGGCCATTCTAATCTCTGGGGAATGATATTCCAGAGATAGGGAGCCACCACAGAGAAGGCCCTTTTTCTGTAATCAGCTATATCTCCCTCAGGGGTGGGACCTGCAACATTCCCTGCCTCCCCACTCTAATGGGTCAGGTAGATGTGACTGGCAAGAGACATTCCCTCAGATAACCCGATATTAGATAGATAGATAGATAGATAGATAGATAGATAGATAGATAGATAGATAGATAGATAGATAGATAGATAGATAGATAGATAGATAAATAGATAGATAGATAGATAGATAGATAGATAGATAGATAGATAGATAGATAGATAGATAGATAGATAGATAGATAGATAGATAGATAGATATAGGGATAGGGATAGGGATAGGGATAGGGATAGGGATAGAGATTAGATAGAGATAGATAGATATAGAGATAGAGATATACGTAGATATGTTTTTTTAAATATTTGGTGGATAGGAGTTATAAAATGTTGGAAATAAATTATAGGGCTTAAACTATACATCAGTGCAACTATTTGAAAACTGAACAGAACTGGATGAAATTTCTTGGTAGTGGTGGTGGTGATGTGGAATGGCAAATGAAGACTAAAAAGAAAAATGGACTGAATAAAGCCGGGCACTGTGAGGGAAAATGTTCATTTAAAAAAAAAAGTCCTCAATGCAGTCCTATGGGAAAGGCAGCTTGACAATGGCTTGCAACATTGCTTATTCCTCTATGCTAAGCTCCCTCTTTCCATTTTGATTTCTGATCAGAATAGCACCATGATTAAAAAACTGGGAAGAATTCCTGCAGCCAGCTCTACTAGTTTTCTCTCTGTTGGGAGACAAAGCCATTCTATGGCTTACATTACACTTAAATATATTCCATGCTACTGTTATTCATCAAGTACCACAACAGAATGTTTTGGGATAGATATTAGATAGATATTATTTATCAAATACTCTAATGAAGATATTATTTCTAAGAATTTTCATAACAACTAAATCTCCTAAGATCTCTCCACCACACCTAAATTGGTGTGCTTGGGTCAATCAGTTTGATTTCACAGCAATGATTACTTTGATGGAGATAACTCCGATGATTTCCTGATTTCTAGCTGATCTAAATTGTGTGGCACAGCTGATCATCGCCCAGCCAATCGTCGGAAATACTGGTTCAACTGAACATGTAGCAATTTTTTTTTACTACTGGTTCAGCCGAACCGGTAGCATTTTTTACTACCATTTAGCTGAACTGGCCCGAATCAATATAATACCACCACTGGTTCAGATCAGATCATGTTATTTTATTATTTCCCATAGTTTCTGACATACAAAACCAACTCATTATACCTGTAGGCATTATACCTGTAGGCATTTAGCATAACCAGTCTTTTTTTTCTTTCTTTAATGTAATCATTAACTCTCTGATAGCTTTAACAGGGCAATAATCATCATCAGAAAGTTAATGAAAATACTCATGTTTAAGCAAATTTGGGGAAATGCTGACTTGACACCATATACAGTTCTCGCTATTAATCTTTTATTCTCATTAATAACACTGCTTGGTGTTTGTCAAGAACAGACAAATAGCATCTATGCTGTGCCCCTCTTCCCTTAGATACTCAGATACTGCAATTTAATTCAATGGTAACAAGACTTGCTTTTCCATTATCTTCATTTTAAAGGAAAATGATCAAAACAGATTTCTAATCTGATACTGTCCTCTCTTGATGTAAATTCACAAAACCTCAGAGTATTTAATGGTACCAGTAGTTCACTCTCTGTTACACAAAATCAATACCGCTATCTTGATAGCATATAACACTGCAAAGAAAGTATCTGCAAAACAACATGGACAATTTGATAATAGGACTAAAATCGTAAGATTGCTGCTTTTAACTCATTCTCTTTCCCTAAATGACCTCTTTTATCTTGGCTGTCCCCTCCTTCTTTTCTTGGAAGATTTTCATTGGAATTATATCAGAATCATCTTCATTCAATAACCTTGTGAATGAATATTCTTCTAAATCATAAGTGATATGACCATAATATATGAAGATAGGAAGTGGTGTGAATGTTAAAAAAAATCCTGGGTAAAAATGCTGTGTGAAGCCCATTCACTATTAAGAGGTTTCCTTGGAAAAAAATCGTATTCTTAATAATAGTCATGCTGCTTATCGTTATACTATTCTATTATTCGAAATCTGTCATCCTAAGTAAAAGTGGTCATTGGTATAAAATCACAGGAAAAAGTAGTTCTGAATTATTTTGTTTCATATGATATTGATATGTGTTTATTTCACAAGATGTGGCTGTGAAATATAGAGTCTATATCAGGGGTGGGATTCTACCGGTTCGCACCTATTCACTAGAACCGGTTGTTAACATTCTAAGCAATTCGAGAACCAGTTGTTAGAAGAAATTACTGGCCTAATCCTGTAAGGAAGGCAGGAAGGAAACATTCTGGTGTTCCTTACAGAAACTGCGTCTCCGTTAACCCTTACTACATTCTTGGCAGGACTAGACTTCCTATCTTTGGAACCTCTCTGGAGTTTTTTCCCCCTCCTTTGCTGGTACTTTGCTTGTGTGGAGTGACCATTCAAAGTTACAATGGCACTGAAAAAAGTGATTTATAACCATTTTTCACACTTCTGACTATTGCAGCATCCCCACAGTCACAAGAGGCCAGGCGAGGAGATCCGTGCCTCGATGTGAGAGATGTTGAGTTGGCCACACCCAGCCAGTCACATGACCACCAAGCCACACCCACCAACTAAGCCACGTCCACAGAACCGGTTGTTAAAAAATTGAATCCCACCCCTGGTCTATATAGTAAACCTTATTTACGAAGTTAATTATCTACTTTGGGGGCGGAATCCACTGTACAATTGTGTGCAGTAACTAAGTATTTGAATTTTAAAATGTTGGGGATATACAGCAGAACAACAGAATAATAGAGTCAGAAAGAGACCTTGGTCTTCTAGTCCAACCTTCTGCTCAAGCAGGAGATCCTATACTATTTCAGACCAATGGCTAACCAATCTCTTAAGACCTCCAATGTTGGAGCACTCATGATTTCTGAAGGCAACCATTTCCACTAATTAATCATTCACACTGAAATTTCTCCTTAGTTCTAGGTTGGTAAACACTTGCTAATTATAAAATGGGCTGAAACTTTCTGATAAAAAAGGGTATCTAATTTATTCACAATAATTATTTTGCTTGCAGTGCTTTGTTTTTTTCTAGTCAAAACTGCATTCCTCAGCTAACCCCAATTTTTGTTCTTTCTTTTCAAACAAGATACTGGTTCCGCCTCCTTTCAATCATGGATGACGATCAAATTTCATGGCATTTCCCTGCTTTTGAGACATAAATCTCATGTAATCCACAATCCATAATAAGCAAACCAAGAAAAAAAAAGTAAGAAGTTCAATTTCCTAACTCTGAGGTCATGAAAAATGGCATTGTAATAGCACCTGGGGAATATCCTGCCACAATAAATGAAGTGCTATTACTCTATATCCAACTTATCTTTATTAAGGTATAAACTTTGTACCACTTGCCTTAAAAATACAATGACAAGTGTGGTGAAATAAAGCAACACGAGTCTACTGTAGGATTTACAGGTGTTGTCATTGTTATGGAATTAATTCACTCTCAAAGTTTGGGTCTCTTAGCAAAGCTTGATCCCATTTCTGTTCCTGGAAGTTCCTGTGAATGGGAGGACTTTTCAGGAACTAATGACAAGTGTCTTTTGTCTTCCTTCCTTATTATGCCTGTGTTGGCCTTGACAATAAAGGATAGGAGTATCTGATTGCGTGGTATGTATGGTTATTCTAAGTAGCAAAAGTCATGGCAAAGAATACTTTGAAGGTTGTAATAATTTGCATGTTCCTAGTGAGGAAAATATTGCAGGTCTCAACAGAGATTGGAAATATTGCAATTGTTCCATAATTGGCAAATACCTAACCTTTAACATGGAAAATAATCAAACTTCATCATAGTAAATTACTGACTCATTTAATTTGTAAATTTCAGCATTGACTGAAAATCACAGGACAAAGTAGTTCTGGACTAATTTGTTTCATATGATATTGGTCTATAACAGGAGTCTCCAACCTTGGCTGAAGTCCACAAGTCTTAAAGTTGCCAAGGTAGAAGACCCCTGATCTGTAATATTTCCAGTTTATCCTATAGCATCAACTTAGACTGAGCAAAAAGATCAAGATGTCACTTCTTAGATATGATGTACCACAAATTCTGAATAAATATAATAATAAAAAGGCAGGGGAGGGATTCAAATTTTTTAACAACTGGTTCTGTGGTTGTGGCTTAGGTGGTGGGCGTGGCTTGGTGGTCATGTGACTGGGTGGACATGGCTTGGTGGTCATGTTATTGGCTGGATGTGGCCAATTCAATATCACTCACATCGAGGCACACATCTCCTCACCTGGCCTCTCAAGACTGTGGGGATGCTACAACAGTCTTAAGTGTGAAAAATGGTCATGTCACTTTTTTCAGTGCCATTGTAACTTTGAATGGTCACTCCACACAAGCAAAGTACCAGCAAAGGAGGGGGGGAAAACTCCAGAGAGGTTCCAGAGACAGGAAGTCTAGTCCTGCCAAGAATGTAATAAGGATTAATGGAGAGGCAGTTTCTGTAAACAACACCAGAATGTTTCCTTCCTGCCTTCCTTACAGGATTAGGCCAGTAATTTCTTCTAACAACCAGTTCTCCAAACTGCTTAGAATGTTAGCAACAGGTTCTAGAGAATAGGTGCGAACCTGTAGAATCTCACCCCTGTAAAAAGGGCTTTTTGAAAGTATTAATTTTGATTGGAGAGTATTTATGTCATAGATATTGCTGCATATTTATCTAAGAAAATTAGGAACCAGAGACAAGAATTCCATCCTGTTACTTGAAATATTTCCCAGGGTTTTTTATTTTTTTATTTTTTTTAAAAAAAATCTTCTTCCTCCTCTTCCTCTTTTTCGAGTCATTGATATAGCTCGGGTTGGATTTTTTGTTTGTTTGTTTGTTTGGCTTTAAAGGTTCTGCCATCTGTTCCTTTATTTTACCACAAAAAAAAAAAATAATGGAATGAGAATCAGAGATTCCCATCTCACCAGCTTCAATACTTACAACTTGAGCTTCAGGGATAAGATCTGTAATTGTCACAGATGGGTTAGAAGTGGGATATATGCTTCTCTCTTTCCAAAGACATCAGCATAATATGCATACTTAGGCCAAATAGAAGAATCTCCTACTGTGGAGTTATAAGCAATGAGTATATTCTGCATGCTGGAGAATCAAAGCTTAAGTTTGGCTGATCGTAAATAAGTATTTGGATTGTAAATCTGAAGCCAAGCTATTCCCAAGAATGTTAGAAAACTATGTGAAGTTAAAAATAGTTGCAGAGCTAATGATGAGTGGAGTGTTGCATAATGGATTCTGAATGAGACTTTCCATTGAAGGGCAAATAAATGTAGTTTATTTAAAATAGCCTCAGTATATTTGTTTATTTGATTTTTATCCCGCCTTTAGTGCTTTATAAATAGCTCAAGGTGGAGAACAAACATACTACTCCTTTCTCCCTGTATTTCCCTCACAAGAATGAACCTCTGAGGTGAATTATCTGAGAGAAAATGATTGGTCCAAAGTTACTCAGCTGGCTTTCATAGCTAAACCAGGACTAGAACTCACAGTCTCCTGTTTTTTAAGCCAGCACCTACACCATACTGGTGCATATACATTTTTAGTTCCATTTGCCAGCTTTTCTTAAGTTACTTTCATGCCTACTTCTATTTACAGAATAGGATCGCATCTCCCTGAAATATCTATCTTATTCACAAAAATGTTAGATAACTACTTTGGAAAACAAAATAACACATATCTCACTGTTTTTGAGACCGGTTCTGATTCTTCTTCTTTTTTATTTTATTTTTTCCTTAATTTTAACACCCATTATATTTTTCTTGTCTCTGAAGTATTATCTGTAAATATGCAATACCATTTTTTAAAAATAGTCTACTTAAGGTATAAGCAGTGAGGCCAATGGGAGCAAAAACCTTTCTTTAAATATATTTAACAACAAGATAGCTTTAATATGGTTGGTCCTCTTGAGATATATACAAAAGAGCTCATAGTGTCTTTGCCTTTGTTTTATTAAATGAAAACCAAACCTTTAAACTAACATTTAACTGTAATGAAATAAGAAGTGAACCATACTTTACTTCATGTCAGCTTGATAAATCTGATCAATTAGGATATTTCTGAACTTATAACTTGGATGACTATTCTTATCTATTTTCTACCTGGAGCCTAAACACGATTTGGTAACTCACACTCTCACTCTCACACAAGAGAAGCAGAAAGCAGGCTTAATTAGAGTGAGTTATGCTGATTTCTCTCCTTCAGTGCTGCTATAGGAATAGTTAGAGCAGGGGTGTCAAACTCATGTCATCACGGTGTCGTCATGTGACGTATTGGGACTTTTTTCCCCTTTGCTAAACTGGGTGGGGTGTGGCCAGCACAGGATGCATTTGGCTTGCGGGCCATGAGTTTGACGCCCCAGAGTTAGACCTTTCCTTCTGTTCTTAATAGATAGTATAATAAGCTGCCTCCCATTTAGCAAAGCTCTGTTGTGTTTATCTCATGTTTTATCTTCTTATGAAAGTGATTTATGGGTGACAATGAGAGAAAAATAGGCACTGACTTCTAGCCTTTGATAATTCTTGTCCTGCACTCCCAACACATACCTGCACGCCCACACACACAAACTGTATCAAACAATACTATAATACAGTATTGTAAACTTTAATGCTAATGGTAATATTAATAATATATATGGGACCCCAGATCTTTTGATTCACTTTCTGTATTCTGTTTTACATTCTGAGCCAGCAGTATTCTTATAGATACTTATAGCAATACTTACGGATACTTATAGCAAGTACCGTCCTAGATCTCTGCCCTTTGGATTAATTGTCTGACTAAGTCCTCTATATATTATAACTTCTATCTTAGCTTTGAATAACATCAATTTGCCATCCCCTAGCACCGTTATATTGGACACTTTTAAATGTATTTAAAATGTTTCATTATCTCTATAAGCTTGTTTTTGTTTTTGTCTTAATTCAGAAGATATAAGAATTTAGTGTAATTTGAACATTTCTGCTGAACAAATTGCCACATTCCAAATCTGTTTTCTCATTTTCTGCATGCATTATATACAGTCTTAGCTTTCTCTTTCTTTCTTTCTTTCTTTCTTTCTTTCTTTCTTTCTTTCTTTCTTTCTTTCTTTCTTTCTTTCTTTCTTTCTTTCTTTCTTTCTTTCTTTCTTTTCTTTCTTTCCTTTCTTTCTTTCTTTCTTCCTTCCTTCCTTTCCTTCCTTCCTTCCTTTCTTTCTTTCTTTCTTTTCTCTCTCTCTCACACACACATTGGCTATCTGCCTGTCTGTCATCTATCTATCATCTATCTATATCTGATGGAATAGAAAATGACTGCAACAAAACAATCAAGCTCAGTGAGCATCAACAAATCCACCATCTGACTCTCTGGCCATCCGTCCATAACTCACTCACTCAGTCGCTTTCTTCTCTATATTTTTTAACCTTTGGGAAGATGCATAAATGGCCAGGGAAAAACTTTTCTTTCTACTGATTGCTTGCAAATTGTTCAAATAATCTTTTTAACAAAGATAATAGTTTTAAAATAGCTTTAGAATACTTTAGAATCTTGAATCAGAACATATATTTCAGTAGGGGTAAAACGTTCTCACCCAGGGCTCCCTAAGCAAGTAAAATAACCAAGTGTCTTCCAGCACTTTGAATGCAAGTCAAGCCTCAATGATTTCACCTGAATTTAGTGTTGTTGTTGAGAATGCCTCTTGCCAGCAGTTCCCTTCCTAAAAAAGGCAGGCAAAATTGATGAGATTTTGTCTGCATTGGATCACTGTAGTGGAGACTAAATG
The DNA here is from genome assembly GCF_049901735.1 of Notechis scutatus. Taxonomy (NCBI): domain Eukaryota; kingdom Metazoa; phylum Chordata; class Lepidosauria; order Squamata; family Elapidae; genus Notechis; species Notechis scutatus. The sequence continues at coordinate 94,681,770 of NC_142012.1, read as the reverse complement.
TCTCTCCCGATTACTTTCAATGCAATAAAAACACAGACAGCTCCTTTAAACTTCCTCCTTCAAGTTAGTTCTCAATCCCTCCCAAAGGTATATATATATAAAAACCGTGCATAATTTGATTTTCTCAACTTATGTAAGTGACACGACACAGTTGAATTCAGATGACTCATTATTCTTTTCCCCCTTGAAATATATATATATGAATAGAGTCTATATTATTACCTTAAACTTTGGATGTATCTGTTGGGGGAAAAATACCTGGATGCAAAGTGATATTGTCAAGCTATTATTATTCAATGGGAAGTTATACCGTAATTTATATTGTGGCAGAATATAAATATGTGTATGTGTATATAATCAGCAAACATCTACCCCATTTAGGTGAAAGTGGGGAGAAAGGTTCAGAAACAATGGATTCGCCACAATGAATATTGCAGAAGGGATTTATGTTATTCTAGGACAGTGGTAGCTAACCTTTTTGGGCTCCTGTGCCAAAAATTCTGTGAGCGCTTGCTCGCTTGTGCACCAGCACCCAGAAGGCAATGCATGCGCCCCCCCATGTCCCCTGCGCATGTGTGTGCAATCCCCCGCTGCCACCCTCTTACCTGCACTGCACCTCACAGCTGATTTTCAGCTGGTTTGAGGCCTTTTTTGGCCTCCCAGAGATTTGAAAAAAGCCTCTACAGGCTTTGCAGGGCGAATAATAGGTCCATTTTGTCACTTCTGGAATTACAGGAAGTGATGAAACAGGCCTATTATTTGGCCTGCAAAGACTGCAGAGGCTTTTTTCAAGCCTCTGGGAGGCCGAAAAAGGCCTCAAACCAGCTGAAAATCAGCTGTGAGGCATGCACATGCATGGTGAAGTAAGTTTGTCTGCGACTTGCGTGCCAGCACAAATGGCTCTGCGTGCCACCTGTGGCACATGTGCCATAAGTTCGCCATCATGGCTCTAGTAGTTTAGGAGGAAGAGTATGGAGAATATATACATACATATCTGCATATTTCAATTAATCAGCTACAGGAGGCTCTAATTAGTTCACGTTGTTTTCTACCTGTTTCCTGAGACTGGTGGAGATGATTCTTTAACCACCTTCAAAAAGCACTTCTATTTTCTGCAGATGAAAACTGTTCAGATTCAGGTTTTTCCTCCCCCTTATAAAGCTGAATAATAAGTTGACTGGCTTTTTTTGTTTGTTTAGTTTGTCTTTTTATGAAACGGATATAAATTGAAGTAGAAAGTACGGATTCATATGAATGTTCTTCAGTTATTGGTCTTGGAGATTTTTGAGGGAGGGGGCATATGTGTCTAATGTGGCAGTCTGATCCCAATCTTGTAACCACCATCAACTTATCTTTGATCCACAGAAGTGTCTTATTCTTTGCTGTAGAATGATGAAAGAAAACAGGGTCATTCCTTTCAACAACTGGAATTATTAATGGAGTTATGGGTTTTTTTTCTCAATGAGAAGGATTTTACAAAGGATTCAATTCTAGATTATGTAACTATTTATCAATGGAATGGCTACTGTGAGCAGGATTCAAAAATCTCAGCAACTGGTTTGCTCCCCGGTTGCTGGGTGGGCATGGCCATGGTGGGCATGGCCTATGAGAACTTCCTTTTTCTGGCTTCTGGTGGACTTCCAAAGCCCCGGGGAGCCTGTTTTTGCCCTCCCAAAGGTCCACAGACTTCCCTCGGGCCTCTGTTTTCACCCTCCCCCAGGCTCTGGAGGCCCTCCAGAAGCTGGAAACAGGCCCATTTCCAACTTCCAGAAGGCCCATTTTCCCCCCTCCCAGAGCCTCCACACGGACGCTGCACTTATGCGTGGAGATTCCTGGGAGTGGCGGAGTAGGGTGGGCAGTTCCAGCCGGTCGGTTGAAATATCAGTTCGACGAACCAAATGTAACTTTAACATCCAGTTCACCTGAATCGGTCTGAACCGGTAGAATCCCACCCCTGACTGTGGGACAATCTAGTCTATCCTTCTCCAGTACCACTGGCTTTCCTGGACGGGTTTAACAAGTTTTTTTCTCTCTCTCTCCCTCCCCTCTCTCTCTGTGTTCTACTTTTTCTCAACTTTTTGTTTCTTCTATCCACCTCCTCCTCCTCCACCCCCCAAAAGTTTCTCTTCTGCATCTCCTTCAGCTCTCTACATTTTCTATTATTTTCTACAAGTGTATTTGCTATGCCTTTCAGCCAGATTCCTTTTAAAGGCCTGGCATCCTAAATAAGAGAATAGCAGGGGCGTGAAAAGCAATAGTAGAGGGAGAAAGCCCTTTGGCATGCATCTTTCCTCCTACACACTCTATATAAATTTCTATATTAAACTATAATTTTAAAATGCACAGTTGTTTATATTTTGGGAAGAAACGAAACCATGTAATGGAACTGGATTTTGTTATATTGTTGAATACAAATGCTATTTGAATTTTCTCAGAGTCCTACACAGCATTTATTGTGGTGGCCTTGAAACCACAAATCCACACATTCTGGGTCTTTTGCTTACATGTTTATGTGCAAATTAAAAAATAATAATGCAACTGCTTATTACAATCCTCTGCTTGCAGTGTACTACAGCAAACCTCTATGTCACTTCTTAAGGGCATAATTAGCTGTAAAACATTTCTTAGTTGATATATTACACTCTTATCTTGGATGCTTTAATAAAACAAGTAATTATGAAGCTTGAGGCATTTTTTCACAGAATTTGCACATTCTAAGAAAACATTTGTCAATTAAGAATCTAGACACTAACACAAGATTAAAGTAGATGAACATGATAATAGTAAAATTTAGACCTTGTAGCCCTTCAGGGCTTTCACTTTCCTGTAAACTTCATACAATAAAGTATGCTTATAGTTACAATTAATACATTTATATTTTTCCAGTGATGTTTCTTTATATTAAAATCCAGATTGCAAATTTGCAAAGGAGGATCCATATCCTCCTCCATCTCTATATTATAAACAAATATGTAAATATGCTAAACATCTATATTGTTTTTACCCATAATAATAACTACAAAACCACTTTTGTAGAATTCAAGTGTGATTCAACTTTTCAGGCCACTTGATGACAGGGAATTATAATATTATATCTGAAGACGGCAAATATTCAATGCCTATGATGTTTATTGTTAACGTATTAGGATTTAAGAACAGACCAGCAGTCAGTAACTGCACAATGCTGCGAAGCTGATGTAAGTCTGGCTGATGTAACAAGGATGGTTCAGCAGAATATGGGTATTTCCCTTTAAGGCTGGAGAGTAAAGTTCCCCTTAAGAGGCGTGTCTATAAAAGGCAGCCATTAGAGGGCGTGGTTCTCTTTCCTTATGACCAGTATTCAGTGCAGAAGTTTTCTGTGTGTTAGGAAGAAAAGGTTGCTTGTAAAGATATTTTGCTACCATGTGTATTGTCTGTATATACCTGTTGTATATTAAACCACTGTTATAATGTCTAAGTCTCTGTGTGCTGTGTGTTGCTCCTGGGTTGTTTCATAAAGGGAGTCATGCTGCCAAACACTCTGACACTTGATGGTTCTTTCTATCTCTCATTTAGTTATTTTAAGGCCAAAGTGTTTATTTATGGCTTACCCAGTTTCTTGTGGAACTTCAGTTCAACTCCCTTTCAACCAAATTAAAAGCTTCCTTGTCTATCTTCTTTGTGCATTATATTATAAAGTTCCAACTTCAAATTGCCAATATAAATCCAATTATTGTTAGGTTCTTAAACTTCACTAAGTTGCATGGCTAGTAGGCTTAGAACAGGGTTCTTAGCAGCTCAAATTCCAACTTTATTTATTTAATCAAATTTATATAGCTGTCAATCTCACCAAAGTGACTCTGGATGGCGCACAAGAATCGGATATAGCAACAGATATTGCAATTGTAAATACACAAAAAATAAAAATCCATACTAAAAATAAATATCATAAAAATAAATATATAAACCCTAATTACAGTGTTAAAATAACAACCATCTAACATTTCTCCCACTTTAATTTTTAATCAGTGGTGAAAAAGAAATATCTCGCTCCTATCTAAGAAATCTGTTTCTCTAGTAGTGATCGATACTGAAAGGAAGTGCCATCTCAATCAGAACATATATGGAAGGGACCTTGGAGTCCAACTGCCTGCTCAAGCAGGGTCAGACCCTATACCATTCCAGACAAGTAGCTGTCCAGTCTTTTCTTAAAAACCTCCAGTGATGAAGCATCCACAACTTCTGAAGGCAAGCTGTTCCACTGATTAATTGTTCTCACTGCTATGAAATTTATTCTTAGTTCTAGGTTTCTTCTCTCCTTGATTAGTTTTCATCCATTGTTTCTTGTCTTGCCTTCTGAGGCTTTGAAAAATAAGTTGACCCCCTCTTCTTAGTGGCAGCCACTCAGCCACTGTTATTATGTCATCCCTAGTTCTTCATTTCTCTAGAATGGCCATACAGAATTCCTGCAACCTTTCTTCATATGTTTTTTTTTGTCTCTAGGCCTTTAATCATCTTAGTTGCTCTTTTTTGCACTTTCTTCAAAGTCTCAATATCTTTTTTGTAATATGGTGATTAAAACAGGATCCAGTATTCCAGGTGTAGTCTTACTAAGGATTCATAAAGCGGTACTAATATTTCATGTGATTTTGATTTTATGCCTCTATTTATACAACCAAGGATTGTATTTTAATCTTTTATTTACACTTCCAAGGACCATAATAATGTTTCACTTGCAAAGAGGAAAGAGAGACAGATGCCATTTATCTCCTTCTTCCATCATGTCATAAAAGGAGCCATCATAGCCACATCTGCAAGCTTGTAAAAAATTAAATTTGTAGGAAGCAACTAAACAGCTTTTGGTAACATGAGTGAAGCAAATCAAACCACATTTTATCTGTGCAATTTTTCATAGTTTAATACAGGTACAGGATTTCAGAACATCAAAATAACAAAAGAATATATAACGGGAAGGAAAGTATTTGGTACCAATTCCATTTTCATTGGAAGGATACCTTTGTTATTTTAAAAGGTATTGCCAATAGAAGAGTAGTACTGAACAAGTTACTAGACTGATAACAAAATGTCACCCAAGCTCAGAGACTCCATAGTAAAACATATTAGCTGTAGTTGTGATTGTAATAGTAGTAACAGTTGCAATTTGTGAGAAAACATCCTGAAAGTACAGAAGCAAGAAAATCTATAAAAATAAACTGCTGGAAAAATATTTTTAAAATTGTAGAAATAAACCAAGTACATGACCAATATAAAAAACAACAACACTGAAATATGAGGAATTGGAAATATTTATAGAGTGACACTATCAAGAAGGAAAAATGAAAAAAAATTTTTTTTTGCAGCTATAGGTAAGAATGCAAATTACAAAACTGATGGATATAACAAAATTAATCAAACAAACTAAAAAAATAATGTAATGACACATTAGCCAATGTGATCCACTGATATCTGTGCAGAGTTATAATCTTTGGATTTCACTCAGATTTGGTACAATAAAAACACTGAAAGTATTGAAAAATAATATTAAGATTTTATAATTGTTTGCATATAGACTGATCACCATGAAAAATGCTTTGCAAATGGATATCTGTAGTTATTGGTGCATTAGTTGTAATAATATTTTAGCAAATCAATTGTGAATTTGTGCCCACCTTGCTGGGCACATATTACATCGCCCAATTTTGTATTGTCAGTAACAAGGAGAAAACTGCATTATAAAGTCCTGATAAAATAGAAATTTAAATTTAAATAAAACAGTATCAATCTAGTACACACAACAGTATCAATCTAGTTGTCAGCCTTGGAAGCCATATGGAGAGTTGATGCTCCCACGCTGCCACAAGCCTGAGAAAGTGGGAGGGGGGATTTCAAATTGAGTGTCTCTAAGTAGACAAAATAAAATTCTTTTGTTAGTTCACAGTGATTGAGTATGGTGCATAATGAAATAAGCATCTTACTTTAGGATGGATCGTGATTGGGCCATGTGATGTGATGATGGCCAAGGGGGGATGGATTTGTAGTTTTGAATATTGCAAGGAAGCCCAAAAACTTTCAGATTTGGGATTCCACAGATGTGCCAGTTACTATCTTAATAAAGTAATCTTTGAGAAGATGTTTGTCCGGAATGCTGACACTAGTTTCTGGGTGGAATTCAGTGCTCTGTTTTCACTAATGGAACTTTCGTGTCAGTGAAAATAGAAGGGAGTAATTGGCATTTCCTTTTTAACTCCATACATATCTTTAAAGTCTATTCCTGAAAATGGAGAAGCTCTTCAAAGCAGGAAGGATTTGTTGTTGTTGTTTTTTAATTTGGTGAGGAGAAAAAAGCTTCATAGAAATGATAAGTATTATGCTCAATTGAGCAAAAAGACTTCTAATTCTAATTTGAGTAATGTTTAGATTCTGACTGTTAATATGGGTAAATTTTCATCCTAGCAATTTTAGTTTAGCTCATTAAAATATATACTTGTAGATCAAACCCACAGAAGTTTTAAAAATACATTACACAGCATAGAATAATACTAAGAATTTTTAAAAAAATTATACATGCCCAATTTGCAACATATATCTAGGAAAATGATCAGGTTCAAAAACTTTTAATTGGCATAGTAATGGTGCAAAGGTTTGGCTACATTTCTGGAGAAATGTAATTTAATAGGTAGGATAGGATTGCATACGAAGGTGGTTTGAATAGTTTGTAGTTACAGTTGAGATTAACTCTGATCTCCAAAAATGATAGAATATCTCAGAAGCCTATGCCTCAGTGTTGGTACTAGTGAGTGGAGAACATTTTATTTATTTTATTTATTTATTTGATTTGCCAATTGTTTCCAAGATAATAAGTATAAGCGTATACATAGTTGTGAATACATGAGATGGGTACATATAAGAAAAATAAAAGAATAGAGAAACAATAGGACAGAGACGGTAGGCACGTTGGTGCGCTTATGCACGCCCCCTACAGACCTCTTAGGAAAGGGGTGAGGTCAATAGTAGACAGTCTAAGGTTAAAGTTTTTGGGGTTTGGGGAAGAGACTACAGAGTCGGGTAGAGTATTCCAGACATTGACCACTCTATTGCTGAAGTCGTATTTCCTGCAATCAACATGCCAATGTGAGATGAGATTAATAAACGATACAAGTATAAAGTTATTTTTAGTAAAGATGAGAAGTGTTGGTGCTGTTTCTTTGTAAGTCAAGATCAAAAATTATTTGATACAAAGGATTTTAAAGATCAATATTCAATTGAAGTCAGAAGTTTTCCTTTTAGGATTAATTGATAAACAGCTAAGGAAAAAGCCATGGCAATATATTTCGATATATATATATATTCAGTGCAGCAACAGATGCAAAGATTCAACACTATTCACGATGGAGAAATTGGTTGAAGATGACAGAGTAGCCTGAGATAAATTGACTTCTTTAATTAGAAAAATACATAATATATATTGATGACTGAAACCTCTCATGGACTTTTGCATAAAAATGAAAAAAAAAATCTTCTGATTGATGATTTTGATGACCAAATTAGAGAACTGAGAGTAATATGGTGTAACTGTAGTGAGAAAAGTTAAAATTGGCTTGCTATCAGGATTCCAACGATCGCCCTAATTAAATAATGATCCTTGAGCCAAACTTCAAAAAACTTCAAAGAATTCATTAGGACCACATACTGGAATGACCTGTATGAAGTCAATTCTGCCATACATAATTATAGTCACCTGTGACCCTGCTTCCCCCCCTGCCCCCTGGGTGTGCCATAAATCAGCTTCTCCAATTAAACACGTACACGGGTTAGGTGTCATCCATCGCGTTCTCCAATTAAAGTTTTTCATGGGCAAAAGCTTCAGTAGCTTAGCTACAATCTTTTTAAAGATGAAGTTGGAATGTGCTTCTAAGTTCATTTGCCATATGCTTCTCCAGTCTTTCCCCCTACTTCTTTCTTATGGCAACTTGTATAGGAATGTTTTACAAGTTGACACTTATAACTGCAGTGAAAAATATCAAAAGTTACTTTTTTGTTTTACCTTCATTTCTTTTCTCTTCTTCTTCAACTTTTTTTTCTTTTGTTGCATCCTTTTGCTTCTGACCTGATTTCTTTCTTTTTTTTCTTTTTCTTCCTTCCTTTATATTAGTTTGTGTTAATTTTTATTCTCTTATTTAAAGGTTTCAATAAAGTCTAT